>NC_058405.1:48808441-48945838 GCF_002201575.2 Neomonachus schauinslandi | reverse complement strand
TTCTTTCTTTCTTTCTTTCTTTCTTTCTTTCTTTCTTTCTTTCTTTCCTTTCTTTCTTTCTTTCTTTCTTTCTTTCTTTCTTTCTCCCTCTTTCTTTCTTCTTTCCCTTTCTTTCTTCCTTCCTTCCTTCCTTTCTTTCTTGAAGAGAACTATTATCACATAAATAAAATAAATGTAAGCACTATAATAATTTTAGTACCTACATAATAAGAATGTTTAAGTCATTCTTATGAAAATTAATTGTAGATTGGGGCTTATTATGGGAATCCAAATGTACTTATGCAAGTACTTCTGAATTTCATACCACATCTTAATACATATACAGTGTCAGGAAACGTACTTCAGCCATAGTCATTATATTTTTTTTATTGTAGATAAGAAGGTAATACTTTCCTCCATAGTGTCATATCAATAGCTTTTGAAAAACTAATAAACAGCGCTATCTTCATCTGTGTGCCCTCAAGTATTGTTGAATTGGAAAGACCACATGACCTACTGAAAGGTATATTAGGCTGTCCTTGACTACTTCTGATAGTTGTTCTTGAGACTGTATGCAACCAACAATGATTTTGTTACTCTCATTGGACTCCAATTAATGATCAAGGCAATCCTACCATTTCTCTCAGCTTCAGCAGACATTAGGTAAGGTTCTGCATTTATGTCCTGACCTCCTTTTCCTTAGAGCATTTACTTTAAACAACTCGTCAATATAAATTATTTCTCTGCCACTTTGAAATATATGTAAATCCTTTAAAAAGCCTCTTGCCAGTTTTACAACCCAGGAATGCTTTCTAAGTCATCTGGGAGCCATCCCTCTGAAATACAGTCATCAAAGAAGTTAGTGTTCTATCTCTCAGTGTCTGTAAGAAGGCAGGAGCCTAACTTCAGTGGGTGCTTTGCTCTAAGTTGTAATACTACCCCTGTTATGAATGTAAGAGAAAGCTTACTTTTCCTCTGAGTAAAGCCAATTAGCAAACACAGATGGTCTACTACCCCTGCCCCAGCTCTTCAAATCTCTTCTCCTCCTTATTTCAGCAGAGTTCAGTTTACACTCAGTTCTGGTCCCATTTCTCCCATTCCCTTTTTCACTCTGGTGCAATTTTCACTTGAATACTAACTTACCAAAATGTATATTATACTTTTAAACAAGGTAATGAGAGAAATGTAAATTATGTAATGATAAAATATGGTATTGCTAAATGAAATTACAAAGAATGGTTTCATTTTGGGTTGAATCCTGAGGCAAAAGTTGGTTGGAGAGGGAATGGTTATCTTCTTTTGATGATGAGGGGGTGTTAGTATTTTAATAAAACAAACAGGAATATGAAGCATTTTCTTTTTTGGTTTTATTTCCAGAGATATTTCTGTATTTTGTGTAACTTTATTTTGCATTTTAATAGATAAATTTTCTAAATCCCCAAGAGCAAGATCAATAATACTTTGTACTGGTGAGCCATCTGTCAGGAGTGCAGATGGTGTAAAAGAGGTAAGACTCATGCACTGAGTCACATAGCTGTTGAGGGCTAACATTTGCCAAATGGAAGACTTGAACAAAAAGATGGAGCTGGGCAGCATCTGTACATTGAAAAATATCTCTTATGTGTGGATCAGGCATTTCAAATACATATATGAATACATCTGTCCTCTCCCAACTGGAGTGAAACACAAGCAACACCCTGTTACCAGAGGCAGAAGTATGTAAAATTAGTATTTAGATTAAATCTCTTGAATAATGCCCTGTTTCTTGTTTGCTCTAAAAATATATAACCTAAAAAAATTGTATGACTATTAAGTGTAAGTATGGCTATTTAGCCAATGGGGGGGGCACTTGTAGATTTAAAAAATGTAATATACAATTTCCAAAAGATTTTTAAAAGTGATTTTTAAATCCAATTAAGAAAATGAAATCTTGCGGCACCTGGGTGGCTTAGTCAGTTAAGTGTCCAACTCTTGGTTTTGGCTCAGGTCATGACGTCATGCGTTGTGAGATTGAGCCCCACATCAGGGTCTGCACTCGGCGGGGAGTCTACTTGAAGATTCTCTCCCTCTGACCCTCCCCTTGCTGCTGCTGTGTGTGAGTGCTCTCTCTCTAATAAATAAATAAATCTAAAAAAAGAAAAGAAAACAGAATCTTTTTTATTGTTATGTTAATCACCATACATTACATCATTAGTTTTAGATGTAGTGTTCCATGATTCATTGTTTGTGCATAACTCCCAGGGCTCCATGCAAAACGTGCCCTCTTTAATACCCATCACCAGGCTAACCCATCCTCCCACCCCCCTCCCCTCTAGAACCCTCAGTTTGTTTCTCAGAGTCCAACGTCTCTCATGGTTCATCTCCCCCTCCGATTTCCCCCCTTCATTCTTCCCCTCCTGCTATCTTCTTCTTTTTTTTTTTTCTTAACATATATTGCATTATTTGTTTCAGAGGTGCAGATCTGAGATTCAACAGTCTTGCACAATTCACAGTGCTTACCAGAGCACATACCCTCCCCAGTGTCTATCACCCAGTCACCCCATCCCTCCCACCCCACCCCCCACTCCAGCAACCCTCAGTTTGTTTCCTGAGATTAAGAATTCCTCATATCAGTGAGGTCATATGATACATGTCTTTCTCTGTTTGACTTATTTGTCAAAAGGCAGAAAGAATACATGAAAAAAATCATTAAAAATAATGACAAATATAAAACATAAAGTAATATAATAAAATGTAAATATATCAATAAAATAAAAATGTAAATCAAATTAGTAAGTAAAATAATAGAAATTGATGGTCAAATTTGATTTTTGAAAATTTCCAGTAATACACTAAATATAAGAGATAAACCAAAAATGTAAATAAGGTCACAAAAGCTGAAGATGAATGGATAAACAAGTTGTGATATATATATATATATACACATATATATATACACACACGCATATATATATACACACACATACACACACACACACAAGGAAATATTATTCAGCCATCGAAATGAATGAAATCTTGCCATTTGTAATGACATGGATAGAGCTACAGTATATTATGCTAAGGAAAATAAGTTAGTCAGAGAAAGACAAATACCATATGGTTTCATTCATATGTGTAATTTAAGGAACAAAACAGATGAACATGGGGGAAAGAAAAAGAGATAGAGGCAAACCATGAAACAGACTATTAACTATAAAGAACACACTGAAGTTTGTTGGAGAGGCGATGGGCAGAGGATGGGCTAAATGGGTGATGGGTATTAAGGAGGGTGCTTGTGAGGGCTCCTGGGTGGCTCAGATGGTTAAGCGTCTGCCTTCAGCTCAGGTCATGATCCCAGGGTCCTGGGATAGTGTCCCACATCGGGCTCCCTGCTCCTTTTTTTTTTTTTAAGATTTTATTTATTTATTTGAGAGAGAGAGAATGAGAGAGAGCACATGAGAGGGGGGAGGGTCAGAGGGAGAAGCAGACTCCCTGCCGAGCGGGGAGCCGGATGTGGGACTTGATCCCGGGACTCCAGGATCAAGACCTGAGCCGAAGGCAGTCACTTAACCAACTGAGGCACCCAGGCGCCCGGGCTCCCTGCTCCTTAGGGAGCCTGCTTCTCCCTCTGCCTCTCTCTCTTTCTCTGTCTCTCATGAATAAATAAATAAAATCTTAAAAAAAAAAAAAGAAGGAGGCGCTTGTGATGAGCACTGGGTGTTATATGTTAAGTGATGAATCACTAAATTCTACTCTTGAAACAAATATTGCACTATATGTCAATTAACTGGATTTTAAATAAAAACCTTATTTATAAGAAATAATAAATAAATATATAATAAAATTTTATTTATAGATTAAAATAATTGCACAATTAAAAAACTCGATCTAATGGCCATTCATATAATCTTGTATGTAGTAATTAGAAAGCATGTGTTCTTCTTAATTATATCTGAAATACTTGTGAAAAAGAAAAGCATCTTAGGCCAAATAGCAAGAGTTATCAAATTTCCAAGTATCAGTTTATACAACCAACTTTTCTGAACACAACTAAAATAAAACAAAACATAATGTTTAGAAAGTAATTGAAAAGTCTCTTAAATGTAGATAAACTATTTTATAGGTAATGAGTTAGACACATAAGTAGTCATAATAGAAATTAAAATTAACTGGAATTAAAAATAATGAAAACTCTATATAAATTTTAGAGGGAGAAGTGTGGTCTTAAATGCTTAAATTCAAACAAGAGGGAAATCTGATTTTTCAATGGTGTATGGAATCCAGCTTGAAGAGTAAGGGGGAAAATCTAAGTAAAATAGTAAGAAAAAATGATATTTAAATGAGGAGAAGTTATTGAAAGAAAACAAAACCCAAGAAACAAAACAACAAAAGAATAATTTATTTTTCAGAAAATAAACCTTTGGGAGAATTTATTAAGGAAATAAAACAATGAATGAAATATACCAAAGGAAAATTTTATATGAATGTTAATTATCAAATTAAATAAAATTAAGAGATAATATAAAAAAGGATAAGTACGATCAATTACAAGTCATAAATTTGGATATTTAAATAAAATATTTCCTAGGAATAAAACTTCAAAAAATGAACTTAGAAAGAAATAGCAAACCATGCTTTTCCTCTGAATCAAATAATACATGTGCACAAATAAAATCTGTCGTGTGGTCAAAAAAAATTAAGGTAACTTTTCTTTCCCTTTCATTTTTTGAACTTCATTGATATATAAATTAAAAATTTAAAATCCCACAAATTCTCACAAATTTAGCTGTGCGTATCACCAAAATCAAGATAAAAGATGTTTACATCACCAGAAAATTTACTCATGCCCTTTGCAATCATTCTGGTATTTCTGTGCCCTACCTGTTACAATCTCGTATTCTGATTATAGAATTGTCTTTTTCTCTTTTTAAATCTGTTGACATTTTCTTTTTTTTTTTAAGATTTTATTTATTCATCTGAGACACAGAGATACAGAGAGAGAGAGAGCATGAGCAGGGAGAGAGGCAGAGGGAGAGGGAGAAGCAGGCTCCCCGCTGAGCCAGGAGCCTGATGTGGGGCTCGATCCCAGGACCCTGGGATCATGACCTGAGCCGAAGGCAGACGCTCAACCATCTGAGACACCCAGGCCCCCCTCTGTTGACATTTTCTTAACATATTTTGTGGTTCTATTATTAGATGCATCCACCTATACAGTTACTGTGACCTGATGAAATTTCCCTTTTATCGTTTTAAATATTCATATTTAATTCTAATATTGTCTAAAAGTTTATTTTATATAATATTAACAAAACTCTTTTTTTTTTTTGCTTAAAGTTTTATACTAAGCTTTTTCCTCCCTTTTATTTACACTCAACACTTTGTATCATTAAATTTAAAGGATGTTTCTTTTAGGCAGTATATACAAGACTAACATTTTAAGTACTATGTCACTTTTTTACTAGAGTATTTTAGAACATTAATTTGTAATGTGTCTATTTTCATGATTGGATTTATCATTGCTATTTTATTCTATACTATTTTTTATTTTGGCTGTTTTTTCCTCTGTTTCTCCTTTTTTTTTTTTTTTTTTGGAATATAAAAAGAAACAGAGAAAACCACAGGTAGAGTGTAAATACGAACAGAAACCTCTCCTGATTATGCCTTCAACTCCCTTGCTTAGTTTCGATTTCTTAGTACTCTCTGGGCTACACTAAAATTTTCTACCTACTCTGTGCCTACTCTGACATCTAAATGGCTAAATAAACATAGGCAGCTATGCTGACTTGTCTAACCTTAAATTGTTAATCACTAGACCCAAGTGGACCCTTTATGTCCACTGGAATTCATGCTAGTCTCTCAGCATATTCACTCATCTATGTTTCATACAGAAGGATCAAGAAATGTAAGTTCTTTACAAGGTAGGTTTTTTTCTTTTTTCTTGCTGTCCAAAGTAACAGTATACCTAAATACTAAAAAGAATGTTCAAAGTAGTATAAATTGTTACATTTGCCAAAAGTTTGGTGTAGCAACATTCTTTTTGAGCCATCTCTCTTCTCTTGTTCTCCAACCTGTAAACTCTAGCTGCCTCCTCCCCCGCCCTGAAAAACAGCCCTATTCCTCAGTAGGGGCAGGTGCCTGGCTCTGTGTGGGTCCTCACTCCCTGCACCGCAGCCTGGAAACTCAAACCAGTAAGCTGGGATCCTAGATGAGTAGGGTTCCTCTCCTTTGCTTCCCATTCTTCAGAGGTCACTGTCTCATTTCTTCATGCCCAGTCTTGCAAACCCTTGCTTAATGTATTTTCTCTGCTTTGTGATAGCTTCAAATGGGGAAGAAAATTCAGTTTTGTTACTCTGTCTTGTCCAGAAGTGAAAATGAGGGGAACATGGGTTTCTTGGCACAGAATTTTGCTGCCTATGAGAAGAATATTGGTGAAATCACTAATACATTTGGAAGTGGGGAATAACCCACAGTATCATATGATAGATTATAATCCCTCGTGAAGTAAAAACAAAATATTAATTCCTTGGACCTTCCTCTGAAGCTCTGGAATTCCTAGGAAGTTTCTGGCTAATAGATCAGTGTCCATGGACAGGATTATTACCAGTGCCCTCAAGTAGTATGGGAAATTTGTGCAAGCTGTGCTCTATATTTAAAAAAGTTTCCCTGGGGTCCCTGGGTGGCTCAGTCAGTTAAGTGTCTGACTCTTGATTTCCACTCAGTCATGATCTCAGGATTGTGAGATTGAGGGCCCGTGTAGGGCTCCACCCTCGGAGGGGAGTCTGCTGGAGATTCTCTCTCTCCCCCTCCCTCTACTCATCCCCCTACTCAAGTTCTTTCTCTCTAATAAATAAATAAATTTAAAAAAATTTTTTTAAGATTTTATTTACTTATTTGACAGTGAGAGAGAGATAGCAAGAGAGAAAACACAAGCAGGGGGAGTGGGAGAGGGAGAAGCAGGCTTCCCGAGGAGCAGGGAGCCCAATGCAGGGCTCTATCCCAAGACCCTGGGATCATGACCTGAGCCGAAGGCAGACGCTTAACAACTGAGCCACCCAGACTCCCGATAAATAAATCTTTAAAAAAAATAAAAATAAAAAAAGAGTTTCCCCATCATGAAGATTATATTTTGTCCCTCTTGTATGCCTATGATGCATATCACAATTTACTGTATTCTATCATTTTGTTGTTGTTTATATTTTTATTTATTACAACTGTGAAATTGCTCATGGCTTTATATATCTTTCTATTTCCAAAGGTTTGGGGAACATTTATTGAATTATATATGATATGTCATTGAACTGAAGCCTATAAGGATATTTTTGGGGGATTTTGACAATACATGTTGCAATGTATGTAGGATGCCATTGAAATTTTCTTATCTTGGACTCGATCCCTTTGAAAAATTCTGAAAGTATCCAATATTAATGTTTTCCTGTTGCTAGTTCAAAAATAACTATTATTTTTGCTGATTTTAATATAGCACAATATTAAATAATATGCATTAAATGTTAAGAGAAAAGGCAAAATAACCAAAATCCTTAAGTAATCAAAGGTGAGGGCGCCTGGATGACTCAAATGGTTAAGCGTCTTCCTTCGGCTCAGGTCATGATCCCAGGGTCCTGGGATCAAGTCCTGCATCGGGCTCCCTGCTCAGTGCAGAGCCTGCTTCTCCCTCTGCCTCTGCCATTTCCTCCGCTTGTGCTCTCTGGCTCTATTTCTCTGTCAAATAAATGAATAAAAAATCTTTAAAAATTTTTAAAAAAGTAATCAAAGGTGAAATTTATGTAAGTACCTGTGTATGTGTGTGTGTATTTGAATGCATATATATGTCTATATGAAATAAATCCTAAGAAAATCAGCTACAGGAGAATTATATATTGAATCCAGGTTCTAAAATATCTATATTTTACCTACAACATACTTTAAAAAAAATATTCTTTTTTATATTATGTAGAATGATGGCTTGGTCATTTTACAATATTCATAACACAAATGCTGAAATTGTTTTCACTGAATATTAATAAATTAGAACAAAGTGAATATTTTAATATAATGGTTAAAGCAAAAAAGTTTATTTTAAATAGCTTTAGTTTTCTCATATTTAAAAGGGGATTCAAATAAATTCAGCCAACATTTATTGAGAAATGGATATAAAAGTTGATTCTACCTAACATGATAAAAATGTGAAAGTTGTTCAGAATGATAAAACTACATAAAACTGAATTCATGAATTTGGTTCTGTATTTGGGCATGAACATTGGATATGAGCTAGTTAGCATTTTGTGATTTTTTTTTCCTTTCTTCTTTCTTCTTTCCCTGCCTCCCTCTTTTTATCCTTATTTCTTTTTCTTTCTTTTTTCCTTCTCCCTTCATTTTGAAATATTCTTTTAACTTGGTGAGATTGTATTTAACAGAGCTAGCACAGTACTATCTCTACTGGATGCTTAAAAAAAGGTATACCTTAATTCTCTGTTGCAATTCCTTTGTTATTTCTGAATTGTCATTAGTTTAATTAATCAAAATTTTATACTATTTATTTTGAGGTAAGGACAGAGTTGATTTCCAAACTGGAAAAAAGGAATAAATATACAGGGTTTTAGAGTTTTTCTCTAATGAAACTTTTGCTTATGATTTAGGCTTTGTTTGTTTGTTTCTGATGAGCAGCTTTCCATGTGTGAATGATTCTATATTACCTCATCATTTCCAGCTATTTTCAGTACTGAATTCATTTTTTAATGATATTTAACTTTGCTCAGTATGTTGAAATGATTACCATATCTTGAATGATTTTTAGCATTGCTAGGTACAATTTTTTCTTAAAAGCTTATTTTAAGGAGTTTTTTTTTTAATATTCTGGTAAGGTAAATAATACTTTGCAATCAGCTTAGCATAAAATGCCTTTGCTGCAAAAATAATTGATATATATCAACATTATACATAAAACGGTATGAATTCCAAAAGCAGTAGTCTGCATTTTAGAGATTAAAACAAAACAAAACAAAAATAATGCAATCTTCTTTTAAAGCAATACTCCTAATTTACACAAATGCCTTCCTTCAATAATAAATAAATAAAATACATTCATATACATTCTAATGGCTGGCCATGGTTATTTTGACATGTGGAAATGTATTTTTACCAAATAAACCTCGATATTTTAGATATTTTTACTAGTAGTAATGGTAGTAGTATTATCACGTTATTTATTTCTTAGGTATCTTTAAATTCTGGTAAATGAAAATATTTAAAAGATTTTGGCATTTAGGGACACCTGGCTGGCTCAGATGGTTAACCATCTGCCTTCGGCTCAGGTCATGATCCCAGCGTCCTGGGATCGAGCCCCACATTGGGCTCCCTGCTCAGTGGAGAATCTGCTTCTCCCTCTCCCACTCCCCCTGCTTGTGTTTTCTCTCTCTCTCTCAAATAAATAAATATTTTTTTAAAGAAAATTCTAAAAAAATTGGCATTTAGACATTACTTCAAGTTAATTTATATCAAAAAAGAAGGTATAATTCACATAATACCTTTCATGCCTTTTATCAGAACATAATATTACTTCTTTAAATTTATTCTGGTAGTGTAGGTGTTAGAATCAGACTATGTGTTTTATTGCTAATGAATAACATTATTAAAATATTTTAACATTATATTATTTTTCAAAAAATTTGTATTCATCAGTGTGCCCAGTGAAATATTTCATCTAAATGCACACTATTATAATGTTCCTTAATCTTTTCCCCATAGTCAGGATTAACAGGAGGAAAAGAAAACGATCTTTTCCATGTAGAATTTCCACATAGTCTTTGGCAAGACAGAGGCTTTGTTGTTTGTTGTTTGTTTGCCTGTTTTTTTTTCTAAATCCATAGGTAGTATCTCTATTCCATGAAAGGGAATTTTATTGAATGTAATTTCTTCCTATTATTTTTTTAAATTTATAGATGCTAAGCTCATTACTAAATCTATGTCAAAATTTAAGAATACCATCAAATTGTTGGAGGCTGTATCTTTACAATTTTTTTTTACATTTAGTTTCATTTTGCTTATATACTTTACGTATGTTTGCTTCAATAATCATTGTGTTCATCATATCACCAAAATTGTATTGGTCAATGGGAATTTTAAAGAAAGTGCTAATTGCAATATCACCATGAAAATATTACCTCATGTTAATTTTGTCCTGAGATTGAGAAACCTGACTGTAATAGCCTGGAAAGATTGTGAAATTTCTTTTCAGTACAGACATCCTTCAGTGCATTAACTGAAACAGTTTCTAAAAGTCAGTTTCCAAAAGTACTTAGGTGGATTCAGTAAAAAGTTTCTTAAGGCACCTCAATTACTGCATGCACAGATTTGAAAATTACAGTGTTTCTCACTACCTGATATTGCTTTAATCATTGCTGGAAGGGGATGCTTATATTTTCACTAGCATGATAATGGCAATGAAAATCATTTGTGTCACGAAGAGAAAAAGTTACACACACACAAAAATCCCACCAAAGAGTAGAGATTCGACCTGCAACAAAATTAATTGTGGTAATAACATTTCCCTTTGCAAGTTATTCAGTTATTCGCCTCAGTCTGAGCATGTGTGTCTTGATTCAGTGCTCTGCAAAGTCTGCTGTAGAAGGGTTTGGGAATTTTTTATTTCCCCTGAAGAGAAAGAGACACAGAATGAGAATGATCTTTTTGAAGATGAACCACTAACTTCTGTCTCATGTGACTTTTCTCTGTGCAGATGTGATACTTGCAGCAATCCATGACCTTGAGCATAGGAGCTCTCACCCAGAGAAAATGCCAGAGTGGAACAGTTGTAGAAGTGTGGGTCTTTGGAGAACATTACTATCCTGAGAAACAAACCCTGGGGACTCCTGCCTTGGATTCATCATTAAATAACTATAAACTTCCTTCTGTTTTAACTGGTATCTCAAACCGGGGTACTTACATCCTAGGAGGGGGACTTGTTCCAAGACAATCAAATAGTATTGTGGTATAAATATTTTGGGGGGATCAATTAATAAATGCACTTTTTAAAAAACTGTTAAGACTAAGTATTCACTTCAGTTGGCATGATTCTAGCTCTACATCTCATTTTATGATCATTCTTCTCCCACTCTAAAATAGAATAACATCATCCAAGAGGCATAGAAATTCTTTTAGAAAAAAATATAATGAAATTTCAGGTCTTGGTAATAGCTGACTAAACTATGTCATACCAATTAAATGATCTGGGATACATACGTGTGTGTGTGAAAGTGTGTGTGTGTGCGCGTGTGTGTGCGTGTGTGTGTAAGTTTGCATGTCTGGTGTTTGGACTTTTGTTTCAATTGGAACATAGAAAGTCACATGACAATAAAAATTACAAACTAGATGACCTATAAAATTATAGATTTTTAAAAAGATTTTATTTATTTATTTGACAGAGAGAGAGAACAAGAGCACAAGCAAAGGGAGTGGCAGAGGGAGAGGGAGAAGCAGGCTCCCCGCTGAGCAGAGAGCCCAAGGTGAGGCTCAATCCCAGGACCCTGGGATCATGACCTGAGCCGAAGGCAGACCAGACACTTAGTCAACTGAGCCACCCAGGGGCCCCCAAATTATAGATTTTTAAAGTTCATTATAAAATTGAGGGCTCAAAGCAACACATGTACCAAAATCCAGAGAAGTAAAAAACCCTCTCAACACAGAAGAGACCTATACTGACTTTCGTCTTTGCTAGAGCAGCAGGAGAAGGAGAAGCTGCAGTAATCCTAGGGTGAGAAGAGAACAGCTGAACTCCTAATGCATTATTAAAGTTGGAGCATATGCCCGTGTGATGACTTAGAATCACGTGGAGCCCCAGATATAAGGAGAGTCTGTACTCACCTGCCAACTTTTCTGTGCAGGCATTTACCAAGCCCTTGTAAAAAAGATTAGGGGCAGGGTAAGAGCTGAGAGATAGCCCTCCCTTGGGGCCGTCATGAGTGCCTCCAGGCACTCCAGGTTTTCAGCTGTCTTGGCCCAGCTGAACCAGACTCTGGTTGCTTTGGGAGCAAAATGTCCCAAGGCACAGGCATAGACACAAGGTTCTGGGAGCTGAGCATACCATTGTACACTGAGGATGAGGTCAAAGCTACCTTTGCATGAGTGAGGTAAGGGATGGTGAGAAAGACCCACATTGCCAGGCTGCTCAGGCTGCAGGCAGGGTAGAAGTGAAGAAACACTTCTGTTTTCTAAGATCGACAATGAATTGTGAACCTCAAATTCCACATTCAGCAAAATCATCATCCAAAAATAAATGCGACGTAAAGACAGTTTCAGACAGGTTAAATGCTGTAACACACATTGCCAGTTAACCAGCATGTACCCACAACATTTTCAAAGATGATTTTTTGGACTGAAGGGAAATTATACCAGAGAGAAAACTAGGGATAAGGATCACCAGAAAGTATAATGTGTCAGGAAATATAAAAAGCTTTTTAATATCGAGATGTTAAATCTCCATAAAAGACTATCAATTTTACAGAGTAAAAATAATAACAATGCTGTGGTTTCAGAGCATATGTGAAAGTAGAAGAGCTGACAACTAGAGTACAATGTACCTCAGAATAGTTGGAAGCATATTTTTGTAAAATTCATATATTACTTGTGAAGTAGTAGAATTTTTTTTTTTTTTTTTATTCATGAGAGACAGAGCGAGAGAGAAAGGCTGAGGGAGAAGCAGGCTCCCAAGGAGCAGGGAGCCCGATGCGGGACTCGATCCCAGGACCCTGAGATCATGACCTGAGCCGAAGGCAGACGCTTAACCATCTGAGCCACCCAGGCGCCCAGTAGTAGAATATTTTTAAAGATAGCTATGTTAAGCTACATTAAGATGCATATTGTGATACTGAGAAAGCACTGAAAGCAGCACAATTAGGCATAACTAAATCAATAGAGGTGAAATTGGCAATGAAACAAATGCCTGGGGCGCCTGGGTGGCTCAGTGGGTTAAGCGTGTGCCTTGGCTCGGGTGGTGATCGCAGGGTCCTGGGATCGAGCCCCGCATTGGGCTCCCTGCTCTGCGGGAAGCCTGCTTCTCCCTCTCCCACTCCCCCTGCTTGTGTTCCCTCTCTCACTGTGTCTCTGTCAAATAAATAAATGAAATCTTTTTAAAAAAAAAAAAGAAATGTCTGACTGATCAAAAAGAAGGAAGGATATGAGAAACAAAGAAATAAAAAAGCAAATGGGAAAATATAAGACAAACATCAGGGAGGTAGACTTAAACTCAAATGTTTCAACAAATATTAAATGAAATTATATTAAACACCCTAACCAAAAGGCAGAGACTGTTAAAAGCAACAGTGGTACTCAAAAGAAACAATATTTAAACCTAAAGACACAAACATGTTGAAAGTAAAAGACGACAAAGTTATCTATCATACAAACAGGAATGATTTCTTTTTTTTTTTTAAGATTTATTTATTTATTTATTTGAGAGAGAGAGAATGAGAGACAGAGAGCATGAGGAGGAAGGTCAGAGGGAGAAGCAGACTCCCTGCTGAGCAGGGAGCCCAATGCGGGACTCGATCCCGGGACTCCAGGATCATGACCTGAGCCGAAGGCAGTCGCTTAACCAACTGAGCCACCCAGGCACCCCAAACAGGAATGATTAGAAAACTGGTATCACTACATTAAAGTAACACAAACCCTCCTTCAAAACAAATAGTTTTAAGGAAGAGATAAAGAAGGACATATCATAGTATTAAAATGGCAAATTCCAATGGAATGCACATGCCATATTCTTTCAGGTTGATAATGTATTCACAATTTTGCCAAGAAAACTCAAATTTTGAGCTATATTTGGTTATCTATTTAGTCCATTTGGACATATTCCCAAAACAAAGAAGCAAACTTAAAGTTAATATCTATTCCCAAAGGTTAATAAAATCTCCATCTTTAAGCCTCAGAAACTAACTGCAGGTAATTTATAGAGAAACGCCATCCCTTCTTGGTTTTTTTTATGTATTTTCATAGATTTTTAAGTTCTAACTCCAGGGAAGATATGCTACAACAGTATTTTCTATTTCTTCACCTATTTCTACCTTAATCTCTAATCCTTACCTTAACATTTCTTACATTTCCGTGTGTATTATAACCTGAGAATCTTGTTAGTAAACAGTCTGAGCCCCACCCCCTAAAACTCAGATTCATCAAGGTTGTGATGGAATTCAAACCTGGTATTTTTAAAAAAATTTCCCTTTGTGATTTTGAGGCATGTAAGCCAACAGCTATATTTGAAGAAACACTATTCCAGTATTTTCTGTTATGTTGTTTGCCAGACTGAGTTTCCTCCAGAATTTGGCCTCTTTCTTCATCTTTCATTATCACTCCGCTAAATTGTAGCTCTGGAGAGCTATATAATTGCTATTCCATGTCACTGGCGGAAGGGGGCACTCTCTACTCCAAGTGTGAACCACGTGGTAGTTATCAGAGGAGAACTTTGTAAAATTGTAGTAAGGAAAGACATGATGTTGTGATTATATAAATACACATTAATATGCCATTTAAATATTCAGTTGTTATGCTTGAGAATATTTGATGGTTATGTTGGAAACAGCAAAATGTCAAATTACGTGTGAGAAGTATGTGAGAGTCATATACAAAGAGGATGAGGAGATGGAGCTATTATACCTTTTTATAGAAGACTCTTCTATAGAAACACTGGACTTGGAGATGGCACAGTTTGTTTTCTTGGTAGTTTTGTGATTGTTGTCTTTTGCTAAAAGTTGAGGTCGCCTGCATTTCTGATTGAACATCTGATTTGGGTAGACATGAAGGTCAACCCTATCTAAATGAGTAAAGCAATTCGAACAGGGATCCAATGGACTCACGACATTTTTGAAACACGCAAACAGTGCTTCTTTACCAGATACTCTGGGTTGGTTTCTGATAGCCAAAATCTGTGTACCTTCTCTGAAACAAAATACTCAATGTGTGTTTTATTTAGATATTTTGAAGAAAGTAAAGCAGATTTTATTCTTTTAAACATATGACAGTAACTTCAATAATTACCCTATTCTTCTCTTTCCACACTTACAGGGATAGATGAACTCTGTAAGCAAGTGATTTGCCCGGGCCAGGAAAGAAGGGAGATATGATTTATAATTCACCCAGCACATGGCTTGGTACTGCATTCCTTCCTAGCCTTGAGGTGTTTGGAAGCAGTTTTGCTAACATTGGGGATGTACATTGCACTCCAGGAAATCATCCAGGCTTAAGGCAGATACATATAGTCTTTCTAATCCTAGGACGACCAGCTCTATGCCCAACCTATTATCAAAGAAAACTGTATTCTTTTTGATTAACTAATCTCCTAATTCCACAGTCCCTCAGACTTCATTATTATGGTACTTGGTTCATTTACTGTTCACATTCCTCTTATCTTACTGAAAGATAACCTAACACCTATCTTTTAATTTTATATCCCTCACGAGTTTTTGATATTTTTCATGAAGAAGTCATATCAGGGAATAGATGATAGACAAAAAGGGAAACACTATTTTTAATTGACCAAATAATTATTTAAATGCAATCCCCTTAAAATGGAACTTCAATGGCATCTTAGCCTGTTTTGAGAAACAAATGAGCAGTTAGTGGAGAGAAAATAAATGTACTCATGAAGTAGCAACAAAGTTTATCACTCAGCAAGTGCATTTTATTTTTTATAAATGCACCATTGGTTAGCACAGGAAGCAAAAGGAACACTGGTATTAAAATGCAAATTAACTGCTAGCATAAAAATATTGATATTTCTCCAAATTTTCCTCAAGGTGATTTTTGCCCATTCTAATACTTACAATTATTTGATGAAATTTTCAAAATTACTTATTAAAAGTAATTTTAATACTTAAAAGTAATTTTCTCAGCAAAACAAATATTAAAAAGCTAGAATACAGTGATGATTTTTCTAGTTTAACATTTTGTTATTTGAGAAGTAAGACTGTTTACTAATTATATGTTGTCTGCAAGGAAATGCTAATAAATGGATGCCTAAATTACTTTCGCTTATCTCAACTTTTAAATATGAACCATAAAAATTATAAAATGATACAGTGGACAGGCTAGAAATACAGTATTCAGGTATTACACATGGTAGATGCTGAAGAGCTTATTTATGTATTTCTGATGCTGTAACTTTCATATAAATGGTAACTCCCAAAGGGAATACGTCATATTATGTCTACAAGTCATATATATTCTCACATAATTAAAACTAATCAGTGTGCACCACTTGTTAAATGGGTTAAAACAAAGATGGGACTACACGTGTGATGAAAATAAGTACAATGTTTAAATAAACTTTACAATAACAGTTAATAATATGCTGCTAAAGTTATTTTTATATTTACAATGGCTTTTTTTTATAATACTGCATACTAAAATAATTAAATATCCCCAAGTGGTTCATGGAATTATACATTTCTGTGAGAAGTGTTTATAAGACAAAAATGGCAAAAGATCTAGATATGACAATTATATTATGGTAACAAAATATTACCTGGGTATTATCAACGTAAAGTACTATGCTTTCATTTCCATTGTTGAGAATTACTATTAATTCACACAGTATGTTTCCTGTCCTTAGGAAGGCAGAAATTGCAACAAATAGAACAACTGTCACTTGCCAGAGATTTCACTTGATGAAATGTCAGTATTCTTGGAAGTACAGATTTGGAAGAGGATGATGAAATTGTTATATGGAGGCTATAATAAAAAGTGATTAATTTATACCAGTTCTAACTTTAATTATTCTATTTAATGCATAAGAATATATTCTATTTCTGTATTCTGCCTCTGTAACATTCTCACATTACAAAAATACAAATTTGAACAATATTCCTGCTTTTTCATATTTTATATTAAAACAGGGTAGCATCATTCTGCTGTTTTGACCCTTCCAAGATTTCTTGAAGATAACTGAAAGGATTGAGAGCCAGCTAGATTCTCAGTAAAAAGGGTTTAATGAATGTTGCAGAAGGGTAATTTGCATGGAAATGACATTTTTTTGAAGTCTGAGAAATGTAACAAGAAGAGAAAAGGAAACAACCTATCTTCATCCTGATGACAATGTGTATAATGAGTCTGAAAACAGTAGAAATTTAGCAGGCTCCTGCAATATTATAATCTGTTTTTTATTTCTATGGGAGCTTTTCAAGTAGAGATGGGTATGACTAAAGAAATTATATTTGAAACTCTTCAATTAAACTAAGGATTAATAGAAAATAGTTCATTTATGTTCAGTTAACTGTGTATATGATCATCACGATTGTTGCAAATCTGTTGATACCTTCATGTTTTATTCTTAAATTGAGACCAGGGAAGTTTAATATTAGTTCAGATGATTCTCTCACATACTCTCAATGTGTGTGTATATATATACACTTTCACTAATAGACAAAATGTGCAGGTAGGTAGATATAATGTGTCACTTTAAAAAGAGACAGTAGTGTTGAGAAACTGGAGAAGTTGATTCATAAAAACTAATTGCCTGGAAGAAGTATATGGAATATTTCAAGCATTTCCAAAAGTTAAAGTTTTCCATTGGCTTATATTCCAGAATATTATTAATAAGTATTAGTTGGGATTAAGAAACCTGTGATGTGCTGAATTTATAAATAACTGTTTATCTTTGCTCAACAAGAGATTTTCCTAAATTTCCTAACTTTCACACCTACGTTTTTGTCTCATTGTTGATTTATTTTTCAGCCATTATGTAATATAATGGGTAAACTGAGGCTATTAATTTGTGCTGCAAGTTAAAAGTCTCAGTTAATATAACTGGATTCTTTGAATCACCTTTAGCTACTAAATCATTAGATAGATAGATGATAGATAGATAACAGCTAGCTACAGATTACAGATGTAGATATATCTATACACACACATAGATATGTTTTTACAGGTTTAAAAAAAAGGAAAAAAAAAAACCTTTATATTAAACCAAAGAAAAAAACAGAAAACAGAAAGGAATTTTTCTCATAAAAGTCTGTATCTCAGTGTTTAAGAAACTCACCTGTTGTGTTAAACATGTGTTATGAACTTTTACTTATTGAAAGGCTTCCTAAGGTTTTAAAGGCTAAAGAAGAAAGATCAGTCAGTGTGACATTTTGTCTTGCAATAAGCAGAGGGCACTTGGCAGTGTTAGTCCATCAATATGCTGATGACACTCAGCTCAACATTGCCTTTGATGTGACCCAGATGGTGTGTTGCCAACTTTTTTGTTGTGTCTTGCTGTTAGGGACACAGATTAAAACAAACTGATCAAGTTGCAGTCCAAACAAGAAAGAACCCTGATAGGCAGGAGGAATCATCTGGAGCATGTATAAAGAGCAGTCTTTCTTAGTTATATTTCTGTCTTGCTACTGAAGCCTGTAGTCTAAGACGTCTTTGATCCACAATACTTATCAGTTAACCCAGTTGTTAAAATCCAGTTGTATATGATTTATAATTTTCATGTCTCTTTGAAAGAGAAGCCAGAGGAGGAACTCTATGGATGCTGTGTTCTTCCAATAGGAAAAAAATCTCTAATAAGAATATTAATAACCTAAACCTTTGATATACAGAGGAAACATGGGGATATCCTACCATGTTTTGCTATGAGAGCAAACGATGCTCATACCTCTTATTTCTTTATTCAAAAGTGATCTTTCCTTGTCTGAATCCCTATTGTACATTTTATACTTCTTCCATATTTTATAGATATAACAGTGATGTTATATCTATATAATGTTTTATACATGCATTTCTATGTATATATATAAATATAAAACATTATATATATAATGTCAGTGTTAGTCTTTTTTTTTAATGGACGAATTTGTCTTGTTTTTTTGCAATAGCTTAAGTGAGCATAATTAATCTTTTAAGCCAGTGGATCAAAGAATTCAACTTTTAATTAATTAAATGTTAATTAATTAAATTTTAAATAATCACATTAAACTATTAGTTACCACATTAGACAGTGTAATTTTAGATTCTTTTTGATACAATAAAATATTAATATAATTTACTAAAGTCAATCTAATACTTTTAATTGAATACCTTTAATTTTAATAATTATTGAATTGTAAAAAATCATACTTGATTTCCAAAATTCTTCATTCTTGCTAGATAATGTTTTACAGATGAAGAAAATTATCACAAAATACAGATTAATAGGAACTCATGCTGGTTTAAATTAACTTCATCAGCTAATTCAACTTCATATTACTTCCAGCTAGAAGATAGAGGAAAAGAGAGAAATCAAGAGGGAGAAGATGTCTGAATTCTATGGTATTTTATGAAATGGCCTTCCTTTATTCCTACAATTAGCTAATGTAGTCATTCAAATAAACTAAAATGAGAGTAAAGTGACTTTTGATGGTTTAGTAAGTTGTTATACTTCTATGTCTATCTAGCAAAGGATGTAAAGTATCTTCCTTTAGAAGATAAAAGAATCAAATCTGGATTTACTCTGATGCTGGTTTGGCCATTAGAAAGTTAAAAGAATCAGATATCACCATTAATTTCTACCAGACAACTTAATTTGCTAGTAAAATTTGGAAAGACAAACATTATGAGTTTACTATTTTAGTCAACGCAACTCCTCACCAAACTATAAAGATTATTTGCATAGTTTTTTTTCCCTCTTCCCTACTTTTTGGACACATTTTTGTTTACTTAAACCAATGATTTGAGCTTTTTTTGTGTTTCAGAATTGGAAAGAAAAATGCAAAGGGGTGTGGATGGACACATGGATTGAGCTAGGAGAGTTATTTGCAGCGATGACAGATGGATGTTAGAGCACCTCTTCTTTTATGTGAGGAAAAGTGAATGGTAGAGAGTGAAAGAAATTAAGTTATATATGTTATAATATATAGTATTTAAAAAATGATAGCTAAAATATCTTTACTACTGCAAACTTAATTGGTGTTTGTTGGATTATATATGTGTATATATATGTACATAAATTTATTTCTAAAATATACAAGGAACTGTAGTAGTATATATGACATTGACTTAAAAAGGTATTTGACATAATGCAACATCTAAAACCATTTTAGAGTAATATGGTCTAGAGAAATGATTTGAACATTTTTAATTAGCAGGAAAGTTTTTATTTTTTCCAAGGAAAATAACTAAGTTAAAAAAAACAAAACAAAACAACAACTTCAAAAGGTAAAATCAGAGCTATTCTAGTGAAAGTAGAGAAATGACCTATCCCTTTAGTGTTCCTTGGTCTTATCCCTCAACTCCCAGGAGGCTCTAAAATCTAGATATGATTGGAAACTCCTATGACAATAGTTTACCATATATATTGAATTCTGGTTTAAAAGAATGATAATATTTTTTTAATTGTCATCAAATTTAAGGGAGAACCTTCCATTTCTCTTGTTTATCATATTGTTTTCACCTTGATAGACAATACATATGCTTTATAGTTTACCTGAAACTGAAATTTCTAACCCATTAGCAACAGAATCACTAAATGAAATGAACTTTTAAGCCTGTGACAACAGTTGGAAGCAAGATTTTTAATAAATAATGTTTTGTTATAACACACTCTTATTCATTCATTATGTACTACCTATGGTTGTTTTTCCATTACAACCATAGAATTGAGTGTCTGCAACAGAAACCTTTAAACCCAGAAAGCAGAAAATATTTACCATCTGGCTCTATACAAGAAGAAAAAAAAAGGCTTTTCAACACCTCTTCTTACCTAAAAAAGACAAGGTGTAAAGTAAATAAAGACTTTTAGCTATCCCCATCTTGTTAGGTATGTATATTTACCATGAAAACATAAACAGTAGTTAATGTGAAAAAGATACTGAGATTTTAGTTGTCTATAAACAAGATTTTGAGTTGATTCAAGGTTTGTGGTGTTCTTACTCAACCTATAAATATAATTTTTAAATTACATTACTTTAGTGAAATTTCTTAATCAAGAAGGCCTCTTTTGGTGATTAGACCAGGGGTTGTCAAACCATTGCCTGAGGGCCAAATCTACCTTGCAGCTTGTTTTTCTATAGTCTTTAAGCCATATAAAATATTTTTAATGCATTCTTTTAAAATACAACAATAACACAACATGGGAGCAGCCAACTACATAAGCCAGTTGTTAACCAAAATAAAGAGTCATATTGATAACAATACCTTAATTGTAGGAGACCTCAATACTCCACTCTCAGCAAAGGGCAGATCATGTAAGCAGAAAATCAACAAAGAAACAAGAGCTTTGAATGACACACTGGACCAGATGGACCTCGTAGATATATACAGAACATTCCACCCTAAAACAACAGAATACTCATTCTTCTCGAGTGCACATGGAACTTTCTCCAGAATAGACCACATATTGGGTCACAAATCAGGTCTCAACCAATACCAAAAGACTGACATTATTCCCTGCGTATTCTCAGACCATAATGCTTTAAAACTGGAACTCAATCACAAGAAAAAATTTGGAAGAAATTCAAACACTTGGAAGCTAAAGACCAGTCTGCTTAAGAATGTTTCGGTCATCCAGGAAATCAAAGAAGAACTTAAACAATTCATGGCAACCAGTGAGAATGAAATCACATCGGTCCAAAACCTATAGGATACTGCAAAGGCGGTCCTAAGGGGGAAATACATAGCCATCTAAGCCTCACTCAAAAAAATAGAAAAATCCCCAATTCACCAACTAATTTTATACCTTAAAGATTTGGAGAAAAACAACAAATGATGCCTAAGCCATGCATTAGAAGAGAAATAATTAAGATTAGAGCAGAGATCAATGAATTAAGAACCAGAAATACAGTAGATCAGATCAACAAAACTAGAAGCTGGTTCTTTGAAAGAATTAATAAGATTGATAAACCACTGGCCAGATTTATCCAAAAGAAAAGCACCCAAATTAATAAAATTATGAATAGAAGGGGAGAGATCACGACTAGCACCAAGGAAATAGAAACAATTATTAGAAATTATTATCAACAACTATATGCCAATAAATTAAGCAACGTGGAAGAAATGGATGCCTTCCTGGAAACCTACAAACTCCCAAAACTGAAACAGGAAGAAATTGACAACCTGAATAGGCCAATAAGCAGTAACAAGATTGAAGCAGTGATCAAAAACCTCCCTAAAAACAAGAGTCCAGGGCCTGATGGATTCCCTGAGGAATTCTACCAAACATTCAAAGAAGAAATAATACCTATTCTCCTGAAGCTGTTTCAAAAAATAAAAATAGAAGGAAAGCTTCCAGACTCATTCTATGAGGCCAGCATTACCTTGATCCCCAAACCAGGCAAAGACCCCATCAAAAAGGAGATTTTCAGACGGATATCCTTGATGTATATGGATTCCAAAATTCTCAACAGAATCCTAGCTAATAGGATCTAACAATACATTAAAAGGATCATCCACCAAGACCAAGTGGGATGTATCCCCCAGCTGCAAGGGTGGTTAAACATTCACAAATCAATCAATGTGATGGAACACATTAATAAGAGGAGAGAGAAGAACCATATGGTCCTCTCAATGGATGCAGAAAAAGCATCTGACAAAATAGAGCATCCTTTCCTGATTAAAACTCTTCAGCATATAGGGATAGAGGGAACATTCCTCAAGTTCATAAAATCCATCTGTGAAAAACCCACAGCGAATATCATGCTCAATGGGGAAAAGCTGAGAGCCTTTCCCTTAAGATTAGGAACATGACAAGGATGCCCACTCTTGCCACTATTGTTCAACATAGTACTAGAAGTCCTAGCAACAACAATCAAACAACAAAAAGAAATAAAAGGTATTCAAATTAGCAACAAAGAAGTCAAACTCTCTCTCTTCACAGATGGCATGATACTTTATGTGGAAAACCCAAAAGACTCCACCCCCAAATTACTAGAACTCCTCCAGCAATTCAGTAATGTGGCAGGATACAAAATCAACACAAAGAAATCAGTTGCTTTCTTATACATTAACAATGTAACTGCAGAAAGAGAAATTAGAGAATCAATTCCATTTACAGTAGCACTAAAACCCATAAGATACTTCAGAATGAACTTAACCAATACTCTAGGAACTACAGAACACTCATGAAAGAAATTGAAGACACAAAAAGATGGAAAAACATTCCATGCTCATGGATCAGAAGAATAAACATTGTTAAAATGTCTATGCTGCCCAGAGCAATCTATATCTTCAAATGCCATCCCGATCAAAATTCCAATGATATTTTTCAAAGTGCTGGAACAAACAATCCTAAAATTTGTATGGAATTGGAAAAGACCCCAAATCGCCAAGGAAATGTTGAAAAAGAAAAACAAAGCTGGGGGCATCATGTTGCCTGATTTCAAGCTATATTACCAAGCTGTGATCACCAAGACAGCATGGTACTGGCACAAAAACAGACATATAGAGCAATGGAAAAGAATAGAGAGCCCAGATATGCACCCTCAACTCTATGGCCAAATAATCTTCGACAAAGCAGGAAAAAATATGCAGTGGAAAAAAGACAGTCTCTTCAATAAATGGTGCTGGGAAAATTGGACAGCTATATACAGAAGAATGAAACTCGACCATTCTCTAACACCATAGAGAAAGATAAACTCAAAATGGATGAAAGACCTCAATGCGAGACCAGAATCTGTTCAAAATCCTAGAGGAGAACATAGGCAGTAACCTTTTCGACATCAGCCACAGCAACTTCTCTCAAGATACATCTCCAAAAGCTAGTGAAACAAAAGCAAAAATGAACTTTTGGGACTTCATCATGATAAAAAGCTTCTGCACTGTAAAGGAAACAGTGAACAAAACAAAGCGGCAACCCACAGAATGGGAGAAGATATTTGCAAATGACACTACAGATAAAGGGCTGGTATCCAAGATCTATAAAGAACTTCTCAAACTCAACACCCAAAAAACAAATAATCAAGTCAAGAAATGGGCAGAAGACATGAACAGACACTTCTCTGAAGAAGATATACAAATGGCTAACAGACACATGAAAAAATGTTCATCATCATTAGCCATCAGGGAAATCCAAATCAAAACCACATTGAGATACCACCCTACACCAGTTAGAATGGCAAAAATGGACAGGGAAAGAAACAACAAATGTTGGAGAGCTTGTGGAGAAAGGGGAACCCTCTTACACTGTTGGTGGGAATGCAAGTTGGTACAGCCACTTTGGAAAACAGTGTGGAGGTTCCTCAACAAATTAAAAATAGAGCTACCCTATGACCCAGCAATTGCACTCCTGGGTATTTACCCCAAAGACACAGTTGTAGTGAAAAGAAGGGCCATATGCACCCAGTGTTCATAGCAGCAATATCCGCAATAGCCAAACTGTGGAAAGAACCGAGATGTCCTTCATTAGACAAATAGATAAAGAAGATGTGGTCCATATATACAATAGAATATTACTCAGCCATCAGAAAGGATGAATACCAAACTTTTACATCAACATGGATGGGACTAGAGAAGATTATGCTAAGTGAAATAAGTCAAGCAGAGAAAGTCAATTATCATATGTTTCACTTATTTGTGGAACATAAGGAATAGCATGGAGGACATTAGGAGAAGGAAGGGAAAAATGAAGGCGGGGGAGATGAAAGGGGGAGATGAACCATGAGACACTATGGGCTATGGAAAACAAACTGAGGGTTTCAGAGGGGAGGGGGGTGGGGGGATGGGTTAGCCCCGTGATAGGTATTAAAGAGGGCACGTATTGCATGGATACTGGGTGTTATACGCAAACAATGAATCATGGAACACTACATCAAAACACTAATGATGTACTGTATGGTGACTAACATAACATAATAAAATAAAATAAAATTTTAAAAAATACAATAACAAAAAGGATATAGTACATAGATGGTATGTAGCCAGAAAAACCTAAAATATTTACTATATCCTCAGGATAAGACTATCTTTATAAATGTGTTTGTGTTCTATTTTAGACAAATCAGATTGTGGAAATACAAACATATAAAGAAACAATACAAAAGATAGTTTACAAGTGCTCTTAAAAATGAAAATCTTTAATGGAACTAAACACCCTTATTTTGGACAAGAGACCATTTAGGGAATTGTAGTTTAAGACGTCCTGCATTTGAAGATCTCTCTTGCAGACAAGAATCCTTATCATTTTGCTGGTTACAGAGCAGAATTAGAGGGTAGAGGCAAATGTGTGAAAGTGTGAAAGCCACAAAAATGCGGAGTGTGCCTAAATATGAGAAATAATTCTGTAAAATCACTGGGTATCGCTTATAAGTCACAGAGACTTTTCTATTAGTAAGATGGCTAAATAGAGTAAAAAAGAGACAGTGTAAAATAAGTCTATTTCATGTGACTCTAATGTACTGTCATTTTTTAATTTTTAAGAACCCTTTTCACTTTTTGAATATTATTATTTTATCATTATATTCTATTGTTTTATAAATGATCTTCATTAACTCTGTAAATATTAATACATTTTTAGTAATTTTCCTTTCCAAATTTTTTCATACTTTTTTTTTTGCATCTGTGGAATTTGATTTCCAGTTTCCAATAGAAGCTTTATCTAAAATGCCTGTCCATTCTTCCTTTTTCTTGATTTAATTACTGATCACTAAAAAGCTGATTGGGAGCCTTCTCCATATTGTCTGAGCTTGTCTTCTCTGGAGGGTGATCTGGTTATGATGCTTTCTTTGAAATCAAGAATGTTGGTACTTTTAGGTCTTTTCCATTTTGTGCTTCAGATAGCTCCAGAAGACTCTTCCAGTCCTTAGCATGGAAGGTAACAGACCTTCTTCCAGAAACCACTTAGAAAAGTGCCAGAGGAAGGTTAATATTTTCAATACCCAGTATTGAATTAAAGATTTAACAGCTGGCCTGGCTTTCCTCTAGCTGCAGGGATGCCTGAGAATTTGGCTTTTAGTTGAATCCTCCTGCAACGTAACTCAAGGACAGTATAAGTACAGTACGTGCAAGCTAAATCAGGGTTCTTCTCAGTTGTTATATATGAATCCAAGTACCTGTGCCTCATTACAGATAGTGTTTATTGAGGAACATGTTACTGATAAATAGCCCATAATTGGTGAGTAATATATAATTGATGAGCTATAGCTCCACCTGGGAATGGGAACCTGCCATGTACCTGTAAGGGAGTGTCTGACTAGCAGAGTATAAAAACTGGAGGAATTCTACTGCTGATGCCTTCACCCCAAAGGCATCACTCTGTCTTGACTCTCCTCGGGGACCCAGTGCAGCGTAAATGAGACCTTCAGATAACGTCTGAGAGGCACAAGAATTCTACCATGCTGTTGCTCCATCTCCTGTACCTTTTCTCATCACTAAGTGTTTTGGCAATGCCTAGGTTGTCTTATGAATTTGGTTGTCAGTTCAAACCCAGGAAGCCTGCTGTTGGAGTGGTGTGGACATTGCTGGATGTCGACTTTTATCTATTCCTGCCACTTATGCTATGATAATGCCTCACTCCTGCCTTAAATTTAGCCCTTTCTTACACTGTTCCAATATCCCTCCTTTTTTTTTTTTTAAATAAAACATCAGGTTTACTATGAACAGTCATCAGTTCTATAGACTGGCAGAAGAGATAAGGAGGTTCAACCTCTACCTAAATATAGATTGCTTAACCAATTCTGATTTACCTCACATTCATTTCACTGTCAGGTGCGGCTACTATTGTCCATTCCTGCACCTTTGGGGGAATTACTTTTATCAGTTAGCTTCTTTCTTTGCTTTACATTTTGCTTGTTTAACATTCTGCTCAATTGCCTCTTCTAAGTTACCAGTTGTCCATCAGTTTTATAGTTTCCAATACTGTGTTTTTGATCTTTTTTTCTCCCATTTGTGTTGATTTTCAATTTATGTTTAAAAATATTTTTATTATCCTTTGGAGTAGGTGGTTCTCATACATTTTCTTCATACATTTCTTTGGCAGGCTAGTAAAGTCTATGGAGTTCTCAAAATGATTTAAATTCATGAGATGAAATGTATAAGAATACAACAGAAAAAACCAGCACTGAAAAGTGGTTATAAAAATATTTTAAACATTTTTATATAAGAATAAGTATGTGTCTCCACTCATGCATTAAATAAAAATATTGGGTTGCAGGTCTAATATCTATCATAATTTGGTAGTGATCAGTATAATCTAAATTCTAGTTCTGCAATAGATAAATGTGATAAGAAACTACCTGTGATTTTTAATGGTAATAAAGCCATAAATATTGCTAATACTACTGGGGTTTGTTGCCTGTACATGTAATTGTAGGAAAGATCATTTTCAGTTAGAGGTTACTGAAAATAAATATATACATTCAAGTTAAAATCCACTCAAGTTCAGGTGCTATGGTTATGAATTCCTGATTTAGAGGGTCTTCAAGAATGTAGGAACTAAATCTGTGTTTCACTGTTCCACCTTACACTGGAAAGTACCATAACTTAAATCCATGCAAATAACAATTTTCTACAGTCATATGGGTTGAAAATACATTCCAAGTGCTAGCAATAATTCACAGTCATCATATGTGATGTTTCACCACTCTTGTTAAGAAAAAAATGCATAATATAAATATAGTTAATGGGTGTTATTTTCAATGTGTTCATGCAGGCAGAAGGCTACCAGAATAGAGATGCAGTGCTGATATTTAAAGTTGAATTGAAATATATTCTTGTTATTAAAAAAGGTCATGCTCCAGTTGTTGAGGTAAGTGGGATGAGAAAAGAAAACATTTGAGGTTGTCATTACTCACATTGTGGAACTTCTAATGTAATACATCAGAAGGCATGCAGTATGATTTTCTGATGCATGAGTATTTTCAAATATGTGGGAGAAGAGGCTTTTCTGAACATTTGCCCACATCTTTGTGGGTTTTAGAACAGAAACCTTCCGAGCTGACATACTATAGTACAGTATTTTTTCTTTGTCTTCTTCACTATTTTTTTCTTTGGCTTCTCCACTATTTATATGGTTAAAAAGAATACATACATACATACACACACATACACACACACACACATATGCTAAATATATACATATTAAATGTCTGGAATGCTTAAATACGTAGTTTTGAGAAGAATAAACATATAGGGCCTTCTGGTATAGCCAAAAAGTAATAGACTAGTTTCTCCCTGCTCCTTTCTGCTAAATACAAGTAAAACCCTGGAAATAACAGGTAACAGAAGGACAACTCTGAGGGTGATGTGAAGATGAACTGGTTTGGCACCCCTAACTGAAGGAACAATACAACAGAGTGTCTTATGTCCTCCCACGCAACAGAGGCAAGAGATCCCGGCTCAGAGTTTTTACAGTCACCTCACCAACCAATCTAGCAACAAAATGCAGCCCAAATAAATTCATTTAACCGCTGGATCAATTGGGAGTCCCTCTGACAACAGGCGAGTCGGACACAATGAGCTGGTTAAAAATAGGTAACCGGGCAGAATGTTCTCCTTGTCTGCTGGGTCTCAGACTTCCCTACTTGACTAAGAGATAATGGGTAACTGGGTCACACTGGCAAGAAGGACTCTGACATTAACAAATGTCCCTCAGTTCCCATGTGCCAGAGATATCCATACTCTACCCAGAGAGACCAAGGTTGCCTAGGAGCACTGGTAGGGAGGATCACACCATGAGAACCTACCAGAGAATCGCTTTTCATGCCCCCCATCATGGGCATGGTGGGAGGTGAACAATCCCACCACAGCAAATCTCTAACCAGAGAAGTCTTTTCATCCCTGAAGTCCTGAAATGAGTCTCTCCTACTGTATTGGTTTCCTTCTGCTGCTAAAATAAAATACCACAAATTTAGTACTGGGACTTAAAACCACACTCTAACAAAAAGGTTGTACAATCCAAGTACCTCTGCCTGGCTGCAGATAGTGCTTACTGAGTAGCATAGGATTAATAAATAACCTACAATCGATGAGTAATATATAACTGATGAAATGCAGCTCCACCTGGGAATGGGCGCTTGTTCTATACCTCCCAGGCAGCACATGACCAGCAGGGGTGTCTCTCCAGAGCATGCTTTCCTCATAATTAATCTTCTAATTTTAGCATCTTTTGAAATCTGGATAGGCTGAGAAGTTTCCAAGACATCAAATCCTGGTTCCTTTTTGCTTAACAGTTCTTCCTCAATTTATTTCATTTCTCTCACATTTTACTAAAAACAGCCAGATGAAACCAGGCTGCATCTTCAACACTTTGCTTAGAAATATCTTCAAGCCAAATATCCTTCCTTGTTTATCACTTAAAAGTTCTGCTTTCAATATAAGTCTGAGACACAATTCAGCTAAGCTTTGTACCATTACATAGCAAAGATCTACTTCCTCCATTCCAATAACATCTTCCTCCTTTCCTTCTGAATCCTCACCAACGGCACATTTAGTGTCCATCTTTAGTTACTAGCAACAATTCTACATGACAATTTATCCTCTAAGAAGATATTTTATTCCTATTCTTTCTTCCTTAATCTACAAGATCTGTGTTTTCTTCTCCATGCTCCTACTTCTGAGTCCTCACCAGCAAGGTCTTTAATATCCGTATTTTTTTCCAATAGGCTGTATTTGATTATCTAAATATTCTCTAAGACAAAGTGCTTTTTATCCATCTATCTATACTTCCTACCAAGTCCTCACTAGCTTAGTGATTACTATCCATATTTCTACTAACAATCTCTTCAAAGAAATTTAGACTTTTTTTAAATCATGCTCTTCAAAATTCTTTCAGCCTCCCACCCATTATCCAATTCGAAACCACTTCCACCTTTTTTGGGTATTTTAATAGCAGCATCCCACTTCCATGTAATAAAATGTTTCCATTATTCACTGCTGCCATAACAAATTACCTAAATATAATGCGTTAGAACAACCCAAATTTATTATCTTACTGTTTGGGTGTCAGAAGTCTTGAAGTCAAGGTGGGGGGAAGGGCTAAATTTCTTGTGGAAGCTCTAGGGGGAAATTATTCCCTTGACTTTTTCAGGTTCTAAAGTACATCTGAATTTCTTGGCTTGTGCTTCTTCCTCCATTTCAAAGTTTACAACTCCAAATTCTATTTCTGTTCTGTTATCTGTTCTGACTCTTCTGTCTCCTTCTTCAGTCTTACAAGGACTCTTTTGATTACAAGAGACCCACCCAGATTATCCAGCATGTTCTTATCTCTACATCGTAACTTAGCCACATCTTCAAAGCCTCTTTGCTATATAATGTACCATACTCACAGGTTCCAGGGGTTGGAATGTGAACATCTTTGAGGGATTATTAGTTTGTCTATCATACCCACCTAGGGATCTTGGGCAGCGCAAAGTGTACCCTCAACAGCAACAATAGGGATAATAAGATTCCCCAGAAATAACAGAGAACTGAAGAAGACCAAAATAGCTTGGCAAAGACTCTGAAAATTAAAATGTCTTTGGAACCAAAGCATGCAAGTGTCGGACAGGATATGTGTGTTAAATCTAAACAGAGTGACTGCCTTTTAAAAGAAAGTATTTAAATAAAACCCAAGTCGAATGATATAATAGAGAAAATGTCCAGGCTACCATAAAAAAGCCACTTGTCTTATTAAAAAACTAAAAACACAAAACAAAAAACAAAAGCAAACTCGAACAGGTGCAAACACCAAGATGACTCAGATGTTGGAAGTATCTGACAAGTATTTTAAAACAGCTGTCTCGGGGGCCTGGGTGGCTCAGTCAGTTTAGCGTCTGTCCTGGGATCAAGCGCCCCATCGAGGCTTCCTGCTTAGTGGGCAGCCTGTTTCTCCCTCTCCCTCTGCCCTCTCCCCTGCTCCCCCTCCCAGGATCTGAAAGGGGATTTGAAAACATAATAGCTGAAAACATCCCACATTTAGAGAAATAAATAAGCCACAAATTCAAAACGCTCAGCAAATCCTAAAAGGATACCTTACAAGAGTTACTCCCCAGAAATATCATAATTAAAATTTGAAAGCTAAAGACAAAAAAATCTGGAAAGCAGCCAGAAAAACAATGACACATTACTTATAAGGGGAACATCAATTTTAATAATGTTCAATTTCCTATTTGAAATAGTAGAGGCAGAAAGAAGTAGCACAACCTTTTTCAAATGTTAAATGAAAATTATTGTCAACCATGAATTCTATATCCTTTGAGACTATTCTTCAGGAATTACAGCAAAATACATTCTTAAATGAAGATAAACTTTTAAAATGTGTCTATATCAGACCCACTCTTAAAGCTTGACTAACTCAAAGCCTTGGAAATAAGAATCACGTTCTTCAAGTTTGGGTCTGGGATAAGACCCTCTACTCTCATCCCCTTTTCTTTTTGGATTCTATAGCTCTATCTCCTCCTCCCACAGCCTGCGTGTCAGATACTCCATGGTCAATCTGTGTAATATATACCTCAACAAATGTAATTTGCTTTAGTTGAATATGATTTTTAGATTCAGTTATAGTGAAGGACAATACTAAATCAATTAAAATAATAAATAATCAGTCAAGACATGCTGCAGTTTTTTAGTAATTGTGCCAGTCAAAATAAGCTAATATTTCTTTAACTTAACACAAAACTTTGAAACCAAAGATAACAGGATGATATTTTGGGTAGTCTTTATAATGCTTTTGATTAAGAATTAATCTTCTTAAGACTTTGAGAAGGTTTTCATTTATGAGATATGAATATATTATAAGTATATTGTACACATCATAATTTGTGAAGGAATAATCAGATTCCTTCTAACATATTATTTTAATTGCTACTTAAAATGTTTTATAATTATTTATAAGCTCAAGGGAACAAAAAGGAGTTGCTGGTTGGTTGACCAGCAAATAATGGTTCAGTTTCCCTACATGCATAACTGATATTATAATAGTACATGCCACTTAAATTTACCTGATAATAATTATTATTATAACAAGTAATTATGTAGTGCTTAGTGTGCACCACAATCTGATCTATGTGGTCCAAATGTATGAATTCATTTAATTACTCAATATTGCCTATTTAATAAATAGTGAATCTATGTCAACACAAGGGTAAATATCTTGTAAAAGGTCATATTTTATTGGTAAACTGCTATAACAAGCAAGTCTCAAATCTCAGTGAAAAAAAATAAAAATTTGGTTTTATTTAGATCAAATTCAGTGATAATGCTTCTGGTCAGGTGGCTTCCCTAAGAAGCCATTTTTGTAGTGGGAGTGAAGGTCACTAGCTGATGTCATCATGTATTTTAACTCTGCCATTTCCTGGCTTCAAGTTGACCCTGACATTCACTGAGTCAGGGAAAAGAGAACATTAGGAAAGCATACAATACAATTTAACATTGGGACCTGGAATCGACACACATTATATTATACAGACCTAAGTCCATGGCCTCATCTATGAGATATTAGAAATTAGAAGATATAATAAAATGTGGTCCCTAGTATGGCAACCAATTTCCAGCCAAGGTTTCTTGCTATGGAAGGGAAATGAATATCTAGTAGCCAGCTAGTCATCCATAAAATAGTGGATGAACCAGAATATGAACTCAGAAAGTTTGCTCTAATGACCATGTTACACCATTCCGTCATACACAAAAATAGAAAAATACACATTTCATATTTTATAGTGTAGAGTATATTATAGCATACAGTACATGTATAGACACAATATAGTGTACTATAATAGTGTTTGGTATATTTTAGGCATTCAATAAAGTCAGGCTATTACTGTACTATTAAAAAATTAGTAACAGAAACCATTTCAACAAGTTTAAGAATAAAAGGATGATTCATTACAAGGATACAGGATATCTTTTTTTTTTTAAGATTTCATTTATTTATTTGAGAGAGAGAGAGAGGGGGAGAGTGTACCAGCATGGGGGAGGGGAAGAGGGAGAGGGAGAGGGAGAAGGAGACTCCCAGCTGAGCAGGGAACCTGAAGCGGGACTCCATCCCAGGACCCCTGGATCATGACCTGAGCTGAAGGCAGATGCTTGACTCACTGAGCCCCCCAGGCGCCCGAGATATAGGATATCTTATATAATACAAAGGGGGGGTGAAATATGCTTATGATGAATGAAGACAGAAAAACTTAGCAGAGAAATAAAGACCATAAAAAAGAAACAATAGGAATTCTAAGACTAAATAAAATATACCTGAATTTTTAAAAATAATAATTCACTGAGTAAGTTTAACAGCATAATATATGACAGAGAATAAAAACAGATTAAAAATCTATAAAATATTAGATTTCATAAATGTTGACTTAGCTTAAGAATAGTAAGTGGATTATTTAAAGAATGTCATAGTCATGAAACATTCAGTAGCTGATATTTAGTTGGAAAAATTTCCAATACAATCAGCTTATAACCAGACATTTTAAGTAATATGTATAAATATGTATACATATGTATATGTTTAATTTGTCCTTGTAAAGGCATATGGCAAATTTTCCTCCATCCTTGGAGGATATCTTTCTTCTTGATATCTTTTCATAAAAGTGTGGAAAATAAAATTTTCTATTTAGTCCCAAATTTGAATTCATTAAAAAGAATTAAAAGCCACTAGATCAATTTTAAGATAGAAAACCCAAAAGTATTTTGTGAGAAAGAAACACTGGCTATAATACACAAAATACTCTGAGAGATACCTAGGGAAAAACTTTTTTCAATTGCATTTTTCATTACAATATATCTTACTAATACAGTATAATGCTGAAGGTTATAGCAAGCAAGAAAGGCAACATGACCTGAAAATGGTTTGCCCTTTACAGAACTCTGATGATATGCATTTGCAATTGTGTAGTATTTAGTTTGTGTCAGGCTTCAAGAAGGAAATATACACACATACATAAATTAAGTATAAAAGATGCAAAAAAGTGACCTATACATTTCATTTTTTTAATGTAAAACCACACATATGACTACTGAAAAATTCAACTGAAAATCTTGATATTTATATTAAAGATGCCAAATTAGGGTTTTGAATTATATTTTCATCTAGATAATTGGAATAACTTTGGTATAATCTAACTCTGGATTAAAACTTAATAAATTTGCAGCCAGGTGATGGGTATTAAGGAGGGCATGTGTTGTGATGAGCACTGGGTGTTACACACAACTAATGAATCATTGAACACTACATCAAAAACTAATGATGTACTATATGGTGGCTAACTGAACATAAAAAAAAAAAACACAATAAATTTGCAAATATATATACACCTCAAATTTTGGATTTAAAGAAGTTGAAGAAAACTCAATATGGTATTGATGTAATCAGAAAATTTTGAAATGTATATTCTCTGGCTAAAATAAAAAACACAAGAGGGGCGTCTAGGTGACTTAGTCCATTAAGCATCTGCCTTCGGCTCAGGTCATGATCCCCGAATCCTGCAATTGAGCCCTGCATCTGGCCCCCTGCTCCACGGGGAGCCTGCTTCTCCCTCTCCCTCTGCTCCCCCCTTCCTCTGTGTGTTCTCTCTCTTTCACTCACTCTCTCTCAAATAAATGAACAAAATCTTAAACACACATACACACACACACACACAAGAAACAACATGTGTCGGCGAGAATGTGGAGGACAAGGAACCCTTGAGCACTACTGGTGGGAATGCAAACTGGTGCAGCCACTCTGGAAACAGTATGAAGTTTCCTCAAAAAATTAAAAGTAGAATTATCATATGATCCAGTAATTCCACTACTGGGTATTTACCCAAAGGATACAAAAACACGAATTCAAAAAGATATATGCATTTTTATGTTTATTGCAGCATTATTTACAATAGACAAATTACGGAAACAGCCCAAGTATCCATTCACAGATGAATAGATAAAGGAAAAAGTGGTAAATACATACAATGGAATATTACTCAGCCACAGTAAAGAATGAAATCTTGCCATTTGCAACAGCATGGATGGATCTAAAGAGTGTAATGCTCAGTGAAATAAGTCGGCCAGAGTAAGATAAATACCATATGATTTCACTCATATGTGGAATTTAAGAAACAAAACAAATGAACAAAGAAAAAAGAGAGAAGCCAAAAAACAGGCCCTTAACTATAGAGAACAAACCGATGGTTACCAGAGGGGAGGTGGGTAGAGGGATGGGTGAAATACGTGATGGGGATTAAAGAGTACACATCATGAGGAGCGCTGAGTAATATATAGAATTTTTGAATCACTATCTTATATACCTGAAAATAATATAAGCCTGCATGATAACTAGTCTGGAATAATTGTTTTAAAGGGGGGAAAAAAGAAATGTATATTCTCAAAACTTTATAATCAAATTAAAATATTTACATTTGATCCTTGTGCAATATTATATACTTAGAGGACTCCCTAGGGCATGTAGACAGATTTTTCCATATAAATATTACTGTCTTTCTAATTAAAACCAAGATGAAAATCTAAATGTTTAAGACCGAGAGAGCAAATAGGGCACCTGGGTGGCTCAGTTGGTTAAGCATCTGCCTTGGGCTCAGGTCATGATCCAGGGATTCCAGGGTCGAGCCCCCTGTCAGGCTCCCTGCTCAGCAGAAAGCCTGCTTCTCCCTCTTCTGTCCTTCCCCCACTTGTGCTCTCTCACTCTCTCTCTCAAATAAATAAAATCTTTAAAAAAAGACTGAGAGCAAATAAGTAATCTTAGTAAACAATGGAGGAAACGTATTTCTAAGAACAGAAGTATATATTTGAGATTCAACTGGAAGATGCATGTACAAAAAATTTGGGGGGGGAGATAGAGAGAGAGCACATGTGTAGTGGGGCGAGGGCAGAGGGAGAGAATCCCAAGGAGACTCCGTGGAAGCCCGACATGGGGCCCAATCTTGGGACCCTGAGATCATGACCTGAGCTGAAAATCAAGAGTCAGGTGCTTAACCAACTGAGCCACCAGGGGCCCCACATGTCAAAAATTTTTAAACTACTTTATTGAGGTATGACTGACATGTATACAACTTGAAGAGCCCGTAGATATGCAAACACCTGGGAAGCCACTACCACAATCTATGCCATTAACATATTCGTCACCTGGAAAAGTTGCCTCCCACCCTCTCTATTATTATTTTATTTTTTTGTGTGTGATATGAACACTTAACATAAGGTCTACCCTTTTAGCAAAGTTTTAAGTATATAATACAGTCTTGTTAACTATAGGCACTATGCTGTACAGTACAGCTCTAGGGTTCATTTATCTACTACAAATGAAACTTTGTGCCCTTTGACTAATACTCCGTTTCACCCTATCTCCTGACCTGGGCAACCTACTATCTGCTTCTATGGGGTTGAGCATTTTAGATTCCTCAAAATGAGCAGTATTATATAATATTTGTCCTACTGTTTCTGCTTAGCATAGTGTCCTCCTGCCTCATCCATGTTGTCAAAAATGGCAGCATTTACTTCTTTTTTAAAGTTAAGTAATATTTCATTATATTATATATATACACACACACACACACACATATATATATATACACACATATATATGTATACATATATGGCATTTTCTTTATTCATTTAACCATCAATAGCCATTTAGGTTGTTTCCATAGTTTGGCTATTGTGAATAATACTGCAATGCACATGGGAGTTCAAATACCTCCTTAAACTCCTGCTTTCAATTCCTTTGAATGCATACTCATAAATAGGATTGCTGGATCATATGGTAGTTCCAGTTTTAATTTTCGAGGAACGTCCATTATCCACAGTAGCTGTACCAATCTACATTCCCACCAACAGTGTACAAAGGTTCCTTATTCTTCTCCACATCCTTACAATCACTTGTTCTTTTCTTTCTTCCTTCTTTCTTTCCTTCTTACTCCCCCTCCCTTCTTTCCACCTATTTCTCTCTCTCTCTCTTTCTTTCTTTCTCTTTCTTTCTTTCTTCCTTTCTTTCTTTCTTCCTTCCTTTCTTTCTTTCTTTCTTTCTTTCTTTCTTTCTTTCTTTCTTTCTTTCTTTCTTTTTCTTTCTTTCTTTCTTCTTTCTTTCTTCTTTTATTTCTTTCAACAGCCATCCTAGGAGGTATGAGGTGATATCTCATTGTGGTTTGATTTGCATTTCCCTAACAATTAGTGATATTCAGCTCCTTTTATATATCTATTGGCCATTTGTATGTCTTCTTTAGAGAACATCTATTTAGTCTCTTTGCTCTTTTTTAATCAGGTTATTTGTTATTTTGCAGTTGAGTTGTATGAGTTTCTTATATATTATGGATATTAACCCTTTATCAGATATATGGTTTGCAAATATTTTCTCCCACTTTGTAATTTGACTTCTCATTGTGTTGCTTGTTTCCTTTGCTGTTCAGAAGCATTGTAGTTTGATGTTATCTCACTTCTCTGTTTTTGCTTTTGTTACTTGTACTTTTATTATCACATGTCAAATTTTTAATTATTTTAAATAGATATACCTAAAAATAAATGCCAGCATTAAAGGAAATGAGAAAGGAAAGGAGACATTGGTATAAAATACAAAGATAGAAATAACAGGAAAAAGAAAAAGAAATGATAGCTACAAGATAGAGGTAATATAACGGTAATAAGCATTCCTGTTTCAGGATTTAAAAAAAAAAAAGGACACTCTGGAAAGTGCTGCATACATTGAAGATTTTGTAGCCATTTGGTGGTAGGTAGGAGAGAGTGGGCGGTTCTCCAGGTTCCTCTGCTTTGGAGTTGTAAAGGTGAGATATTTTTGGAATCTGCGAGAAAATTCCCTTCTTAGCTGTACCATTCATACTGTTAATCTTCTAAAGAAATCCAACTGTTATTTCTCTTACCGCCAACATACTTAATTATTGTTGCAAAGAGCAAAACAACGATAAGATCTGAACAAAACAGATGGTGCAGCATTGCCAGAAAACTTATGTTTTACCATGAATTTTTATAAGACAGAGAAGAAAGTACAATTTTGTTGAAAACGGCCAAGGCAAATCAGTATTTTTTTACAAAGCTTATACATATACATTGTAGCGATTAAAGTACTCTAACATCATTTCATATTTCCTCAAAGCTGCTTTTCTAAGTACTTTAAAAAGCATAAAGAATACACAAATCATTTCTAAAGGATGACATAATTAAGAATACTTGCTTGTTCATGGTTATAGACAACTTACTGGAAAATGTTCCTTTGTATTGTTGCATACCATCTTTGAAAATCAACCTGTAAGCGGGAGTCTTAATTAAATTAGTTTGGACTTTAAGATTGCAGGGTTCTTTGGATTTATTGAATGTATTTGCCATGTAAATTTCTAATCTGTTAATTAACTTATTATATGAAAAATAATTATTGTGCTCATACCCATTTCTAGGCAATATATTATAACAAGTACTACACAGATTGATGATAAATGGCCTTGTTCTCTGGCGAATTACCACCTAATGGGGGAGGTTGACATATAAATTGACAATGTACATTTTATTCAATTATTAGGTAAGTACAAAGTTAGAAGTAAAACTTGGGGAGCACAATTGTTGGGGCACTAAGTCAAAATAACAGGACCAGGTAAGACTTTTATGTATATATAATGATGTATTTGTGTTTTACAGAGAAATGGATGTCTTACCAAGGTGAAGATTGATGGAAAATGAATGATTCAGGTCTGTAAGAAGACCATTGGAAAAATCACCAGTGCATTACAATGTGTGGTGTAGGTAACCGGACAAAAACATGTAAGACTCAAGGTGAAGAATATTGAGAGATACAGCTGAAGAGGTAAGTAGTCTTGAGTCCTGTTGGGGCCTTGTTTGACATGTAATACATTAAATTTTACTCTGTTTGTGAGTAAAGGGCAATAAACATGTATAGAGGAATAAAATGAACCACTTGGCTATAATATGAAAGAGAATTTAAGGGAGATAGCACTGAAATCAGAATAGATTAAATTTATGTCAACAGTGATATATACATGCTTGTATCAGCAGTAAATGAATAAACGAATGAAATAAAGCATATTATATATATGTGCATACACAAGCATGCACACGCACACACACTAAAGCATTGTTGACTAAATGAAATTGTACGTCTTTATTTTGTATTTATTTATTTATTTATTTATTTAAAGACAACAAACATGTTCAGTCTTCAGATAAAGAATCTGAAACTCAGAAAATTTAGGTGACACTTCCAAGGACACACAAGAAGTAAAGTCAGATTCTGCGCTTCTAAAACAACTTGTTTTCCACTCTACTATTTTTGCCATCAAATTATTAAAAAGAATGACTTAAAATTTATCTCTATAGGAAATGAGTTTTTCTGTAAATACATAATAGTCATTTTAGGTATTTTTTTATTAATGTAGAATGGGATTTTAAATCACTCAATCTGTTAAACAGATTGCTAGATTAGATCGATAGTTTTACATTTAATAAAATAAGCCATCTATAGAATATCTTCTAATCATTTGTAAAATCATATGATAGTCTTTATTCTAAAATTAACATTGATAGTTTAACAACTGAATCACTTCTTAAGCAAATGCTATTATCAGAATGTTTCTATAATTATTTGAAAACCTTACAATCAAAATACTACACATGTTAATTAAACCATGTGAGAGTAGTCTGCTCCTAAAAAAATCCAGAAGACTTGTAGATGGATTTTAATTTGCTTGCTTAAATTTTTATTGATTTTATTTATGTCTATTTATGTTCAAACAATAAGAAATGCTGGGGAAATACATTAATTATTAATGATTTTAAATCTTAATATAAAGCTTACACACACATTTTTAATGAAACCACCATGTGCTAATATCTCTTTTAGTGTCAAGTTCATTATACACCACATTTAAACACTTTTTTCATCTATAAAAGGCACCACACTTATATCTATTTTATTCTTTATTTTTTGCTTCTTGTAGTCACCTGTTCCACTCTAGAAACTTCCCATAGGTGCCTACTCTAAGTCGTGTGGTTTGGTATATATCTGTTTTAATTTATATTAATGTTATTGTGATAGAAATTGCATTCAATTTCATACTTATTTTATTCCACACAGTTTTTCAAGATCCACTCATCTTGTCAACAGTCTAGTTCAGGGATTGTATTTACTTCGCATTCTATTGTCATACGCACCCAACATATTGTTCTTATCCACTTCCTTGATGGTAGATATCTGGGTTGCTACTATTTCACCCCTACCATAAATAAAGCTGCAATGAAGACCCAAGTGTACATCTGTCTGGGGACCTGTGTGAGAGCTTTGCTGTAGTACATAACAAGTGAAAGAATTTCTATCTCCTAGGGAACGAGCATTTTTAATTTCATTAACTGCCAGGTTGGTTACCAGATTGGCTGTATGAGTTCAAGTAAGACATGAGTTTCTCCATTTTCCCACAGACCTTGATATAAACTTTTACATTTAGGCAAGCTATTCTATATTAGCTGGATCTTATGGTATATTAACTGGATCTTAAAAATCACATTATTCCTGAATGCTAGTGAAGTTAAGCTGCTAAATTAATATTTATGTATGTGTGTGCATGACATATATATATATGTAGATTTACATAAATAATTGCATTGATAAAAAATCTAAAAACAAAGTCAAAGCCAAAGATCAAAAAAAAATTTTTTTTGGTATCAGATTTCTGTACTTAATATGTAGAAGGATCTATATTGCCTTGTAGGTTTAAGATTTTATATATATCTTCTCCAGAATGTAACCTATTAACTCCATTTATAATACTCCACATTAAGCAGACATAATTAATTTTTTTAAAATATTTTATTTATTTATTTGACAGAGAGAGACACAGCGAGAGAGGGAACACAAGCAGAGGGAGTGGAAGAGGGAGAAGCAGGCTTCCCACGAGCAGGGAGCCCGATGTGGGGCTCGATCCCAGGACCCTGGAATCATGATCTGAGCCAAAGGCAGACGCTTAACGACTAAGCCACCCAGGCGCCCCAGCAGACATAATTAATTTTAATGAATTCAAATCCATAGAATTTTATGACTTGTACTTTTGGGTTTCTTTTAGAACTATCACCTTAATGTGACAAAGATATTTTTCTGTTTACTTGTATTACATTTTAAATTTGTCTTTCCCATTTTAGTCTTCTTTCTACCTGGAGGATACATTTGTAAAAGGTATAAAAACTCCTTTATTTTAGTCCATGTAATGGTCCAGTTTTAAAGCAATAATATCCACATTGATTTGTAATGCTTCCTTAACCACATACTATATTCTCATACATAGAATTGTCTCTTGCTGGACACTCAATTGTGCTCTGATGTCTCTTTTCTATTTCTTTCTAATATCACCTGTTTGCCTATATTTGTTTATTCATTCATTCATTTGTTCATTCATTTACTCACTTGTTTATTTATTTTTATTGCCGTGAGTTGGCAACATGTTTTAACATCTATAAAATAAGTCTTTCTCCTTCATTTTTTTTTTTTAGAGAGAGAGATGAGCACGTGAGCAGGGGGAGGGGCAAACGAAGAGGGAGAGAGAGAGAATCTTAAGCAGACTCCATGCCCAGTGTGGGGGTCCAATGCAGGGCTCAATCTCATGACCCTAAAATCATGACCTGAGCCAAAATCAAGAGTCGGACACAACTGACTGAGCCACTCAGGCAGTCTTCTACCTCATTTTTTAATTTCAATATCTCCATAGATATTTGTGAACTCTCCCCTAAGAATCCATTTGTAAAATTTATTTAACTAAAAATCCTTTGGATGTTAAATTAAAATAGAATTGTATTTCTAGATTGCTTTGAAAAGACCTGGCATCTTTACCATGTTAATGCATATGCCACAAAATGAAGACTGTATGTCTTTATATTATCCTTCAGAAGATTTTAACCATTTTTTAAAATTGCCCTTATACATATATTCTTCATATTCAAATAATTATATATCCAGAAACATTGCATTTGTCATTGCAGAGGACAATACATTTAAGTTGTATCTCCACATATCAATCATACATTAAAGGTTTTTTTTTTAAGATTTTATTTATTTATTTGAGAGAGAGAGAATGAGAGACAGAGAGCACGAGAGGGAAGAGGGTCAGAGGGAGAAGCAGACCCCCAGCTGAGCAGGGAGCCCGATGTGGGACTCCATCCCTGGACTCCAGGATCATGACCTGAGCAGAAGGCAGTCGCTTAACCAACTGAGCCACCCAGGCGCCCCAATTTTTTAATTATGTTATTCAAAACTCTGTATCATGGCATATTTTATGTGTTTGACCTATAACATTTCTTTTCTTTGGTTCATATATGCCTAAAATTTATGTTTTGATCCTATTGCTTTGAAATTTTAAAGATATCCTTATATTTAAGTGTGTTTCTTTGGGATAAGTGACTTTTTTTTTTTTTTGGTCTGGTTGAACTGTTTCTTTTTCAAAGTTATTTCCCCATCTCTCTTGTTTGCCAGATCTTGATTTATTTTAAATATTATAACAAAATTTTGAAAATCTGAGTCTTTGTTCTTGATCGATAGTTTATCAGCTACATTTCTGAAAATAATTGTTATATTAGAACTTAATTTTGCCATCATATATCATTAATCAACTTATACAGTTTTCTTTCCTCTTTTCTCATCCTCCACTTTACAGATCACTTTTTTATGCTGATTTACATGTTAAACCTTATATTTCATTCTCTGGTGGCTACCCCTATTATATTACTATCTATACTTGTGTTTATCCTCTCCTTTCCTTAAATATATCTCACTTTTATATTACCTTCAGAAAGACAAATTAAAATGCTTTTAGTGCCCTCAGGTCTTTTCCTCTTCTTTATCTTCCATTTTGGTATTTTCGTAGAATACTAATTCTCAGGATATAAAGATGTAGATAATTTCGTTTTTGTTTGTTTAGGCAACAAGTAGTTATTATTCCTCTTTGCTGTCCATGCATTTGTTGAAGCATTGTTTCAGTCAGTGTCCGATCAGCAAAGCAGAAACCTATTATGATGCTTTAAACAAATGCCTTTAAAACTGGAAATTAGGTGTAAATGTGATCCAAGTAGAGGCGGGAAATAATGAAGCAGGGATCTGAAGTAACTACAGGAAGCAATGTCTATTTAGGAAAATTCTATTACTGAAGTCCCAGATGTCTATGCTTCAGAAGCTGCTGAAGCACTCAACATTGTCACTTTGTTTGTAACCGAGCTGCGAGAGGGAGCAACAAATCTGGAGCCTGGCAGGGAAGTCTGGAAAATGTAGTCGGTTAACTTCTCACCCTGGCAAGATAGAGCAGACTACAAACTAGCACGTGTGGCACTGAGAGAAAAGAATCATTATTTAGTTCAGGTATGTTCTTCAGGAGTGTTTTCAAAGATGACCTTTGTGTGGTAAAAAATGTTGAAGTCTTGAATGTTTAAGATAATTTTCATCTTTCCAGGATATTTTCATAGCATTTTGCTGGATATAAAAATGTAATTTCTCTATAACGTGTTTAGATGTATTTTTCTTTTCCCTTGTGTCCTCTTGATTACCTCATATTTTCTTTTAATCTGACATACCAGATTTTTATTTTCTTTTAGACAATCCTAAAATTACCTTCAAATAATTCTGCAATTCTTTTTTAATTATGGTAAGAACACTGAACATGAGATCTCAACAAATTTTTAAGGACACAGTATGGTATTGTTACCTATAGGTAGAATACTGTGTTACAGATCTCTAGATTTTATGGATCTTGCACAATTGAAACTTTATATCTGTTGGATATCAACTCTCCACTTTCCCCTCTCTCAACCATTCTAGTCTCTGTTTCTATGAGTTTGACTATTTCAGATACCTCATAGAAGTGGAATTATTGTCCTTCTGCAATTTTCCTTTATTCTCTCCTATGACTCTGGTATTATATTAGTTTTTAACATTTTTGCCTCTTCATTCCAAATCTAACTTTTTTTTTTTTATCTTCCCATTTTTCTTTACCTTTCTAATAATGCCTGGTTGAATTCCTTCCAGGTCAGTGATTTATTCTTTAGCCGAATCCATTTTACTACTCAACACATATTGGTGATTTTTGTTGTGGTGATGGTAGTTGTTGTTATTTATCTGTTATAAGTATTACATCCCATATTTTCAGCTGTTTCTTTACAGTTGCTCATAACAGCCTTATATTTCTGGTGTGTTCTCTTTTCCCCTTAATTCTGTTTTTTCTTGCATTTTTATCATGTTTGTATTTTATGCCTTCTTTTATTTTATAATAATCATACTTCTCATATATTCTACCATTTCTTGTCATTATAGCCTATTGAGAGCATCAGCTTCCTTGATTCAGTATTCTTTGGTTAAGATAAGACATCCTAGTCCCTAGTCTATATATCCGCTGCTGAGTTTAAGAGGAGAGAAAACTCTCTCCTTAGGGACGGGTATGCCTGGGGTTAAGAACCATTGATTTTAAAATCAGGACTCACCTGGACCCTGCTTTCATAGTCTCCAATTCATCAACCCAGTCTTTGGAGAATCATTTCCCTGCCACTATTTTACAATTTCTCTTTTCCAAGCTCTGGTTCTTGGAAAGTTTGTGAGGGGGACATTACAAATGACTTGATGATGCCTACACTTGGTTACATGCTCCCACACTCACCATGAAGTGATGTGATATCACTTACCTTGGAACTTCCATTTTACTGAACCATAGTAGAGACAATATACAATGCTATTCTTTCATTTTTTAAATTAGATATTCTTGTTACTGTAAGATTGTATTTCTACCACTTCAATTATTTGTGTTACTTTTTCTTAACTTGTATAACTTTGAAGTCTAGGAGGCCAAAGGTAAAAAAAAAAAAAAAAAGAAACAAATAAGCAAACAAGCAAAAAAGACTAAACCAAACATTTTTAGTAAAAGACTGGTTAATACCCGGTGTTATAAATGGATTTTTGAACCTTTTAATACCGATTTTTATTGACCTAAGCCCCAAACCTGGATTAAGTCAAATTATTATTTTTTTATTATTATTATGTTCAGTTAGCCAACATATAGTCATCATTAGTTTTTGATGTAGTGTTCAATGATTCATTAGTTGTATATAACACCCAGTGCTCATCACCACATGTGCCCTCCTTAATACCCATCACCCTGTTACCCCACCCCCACCCCACTCCCTTCTGTAACCCTCAGTTTGTTTCCCAGAGTCCGGAGTCTCTCGTGGTTTTACTGAATGAACTAGTAGAGCTCTGCCGTAGAAGTCTATTTAAAAAAAAAGTATTCTCTCTTAAAATGAAATCAGTCTGCATTTGGCTGGCTAGAAGTTTTATTATTATTAATCTTAAATTGTTAAAGGGTTATTTTTATTTTGTTTTTCTTTACTTTTTCCCCCTGGAAATTTTATTAAAGACAAACTGGTATTGCATATAGGAAACAGATGCAAACACTTGAGCTTGTTAATGGTATGTGTGAGTAGAGAAGAGAAAAACTGTTGTGATGCACATCCTCGAAATATAATACAAAAAGGAACAGGAAAAGAAAGGGTGGACGAGAAAAACAGACTCCTTTTTTCCATTCCTAGAGGGAAAATGCACTTAAAGAAACTTCTCTTTCCCTCCAACTGGTGGGAAACTCCCTCAGTGTGATGGACGTCTCCAATTCCAAGCAATATTGTAGCAAGTAGCTCAGCACCGCTCTGCTCAGCAGTGAAGGCAATGCAATGTATTTTCAACTGGCACTACAGGGGAGCTGAAATTTTTCTTTTTATATATCATTTATAAATTGATACTGTAACTCCACCAAGCAGGAGCTTTTAAAACTTAATGAGGATGAAAAATTATGTGTATGTTCATAAGTATACCTGTGTGTGGGAATAAGTATATGTTTAACATTTGATGTTTCTAAGAGGTTGACAGGAGCAACAATTCAAGCACTTTAAATATATTATATTTTGATCTTTTCCCCTTATTTCTTTGCAAAAACAACTTTAATTTATATATTGATAATGAAAAATACAGGACTAATGAAAAAAATCTTTATTTGAAATTGTAAGGCACCACTGTACTATAAATATATGATATTTCAAGCACTCTGGCTATTATCTAGGGTTGCCAGATTTAGCAGATAAAATACAGATTCTCACTTAAATTTGAATTTCAGATAAACAACAAATAAGTCTTAGTATGAGTACGTCCTGAATATTGCATGGGAAAATTTATACTAAGAAAATATTCATTGTTTATCTGAAAATAAAATTTAACTGAGAATCCTATATTTTATCTGGTAACCTTAATATTATCCACCAAAGATTTCATTCTCATGAAGAATAATTTTGAAGAAAATATAAATTGTTTCAATGTTTCTGTATGATTACAAAACAAATACTTAGGTGAGGTTAAATAGATCCTTGAGAATAGGAAAGCTGATTTTTTTTCCTGTCTCTTTATTTCAGTAAAGTCAAGCAGTGAACAATGTTCCATAAAGGTCAATTGGCAACTGTACCATCTGCTCTGGGTCCCTAGAATAAATCTCCTGCTGGGGTCTTGATACACATGAGCACATGTTGTTTTCACAAAGACCAAAATCTTATATTGTATTCTTGCTTGATCCCTGCTGTGGATGCCAGCTTAACAGCATCAGTAATGGTGTTTGGGGCTGAATTCTGGACCTTCATTATGCTGATTGCTGCCAATCCCAGGAATAAAGATTCCACTAGATTAAAATAACATGAAATGAAATGCTGGAATCCAGGCGTTATGGACTAACAGATAATGCACCCAGATTACCTTTAACAGACCTGTTTCCCCAGGCCCCAGATTCTGTGAACACTGGCTGCAAGTGTCCCAGCTGCACTCTTTAGAGAATGGTTCTGGGAAGACAGGAACGCTTAGGAGGTCACATGCTTCCTGTCACCCTCAGTTATGTGCAGTGAATGAATGACTGATAATAGACTGCAAAATATCTCATGATGGGACAACCTTGGAATGGTCATTAATACTCAGGAGCTCCCTGTGAAATCAGGCTGAGTCTGAACTTCAGGTAAAACCATAAATTTGCTTGTTTGTTTGTTTTTTTCCTCTTTCTTTTTTCCTTTCTCTCACAAAGAACACTATCTCAATAAATCATTTGTACATAAATCTTCACCTCAACTTCTGCTTCTGGGCATCTGAAACCAAGACATTATCCAATTGTTATAAAGGAATGTATTCATTTAGGCAAAATCAAATGGGGGAGTCAAAGAATTATCTGTTGAATGTAAGACCATATAGGAGAACAAGTTTACACAATCAATAATAACTATGCTTCCTAGCTCTTCGTGGCACTTCACAGCAGATTTGTAACCCGGAAGAATAATCCCAGAATTACTACCATTGTGATAGACCTGGTAGCTTGAAAGTGGCTAAGAGCTAAGAACAGGTGGTTATAAAAAGGCTCAAAGACAAATCTAGCCTTCTTTACTGACTTAACCCATTTCCTCCTTTTACTTAACAAAACAGCACTAAACCTTTTATTCCAGTTGGCGTATGTTGGTTTCTATGTTGATAGAACCCTGTAAAATGAGATACCATAGTAATAGCATGTTATTGCTTTCAATCCAAGGAGAAAATAAATCATTATCATAGAGTTAAATATATTTTTAGTAAATACATGTTACATGTGAATACAGTTTACCAAAAAAATTTGTAAATATTTACAGGTACTGATTTCCCAAGAGATAGAATACAGTCAATGTAGCAGATTAAAGGATCACAGACATGAACATCCCTGCTCTGATGAAAAACAAGCACTGAAAATACAAGATTGCAGTGATAGAAATACCCACTTAGCTTCTAACGAACAAGGAGGCACAGCTCCCCACAGTGAGATGAATTTATAGAAAGAACATTGGCAGAATGTGGTAACAATGGCGACATGTGGAGGCAAGGGAAGGAAATGCAGAGTACCTTCACATTAGAATGTAGGAAAACCAGGGTCAGGATTATCAGATTAAATTTAAACATGCTTTCATGTGCAAGAGGCTGAAAGTAAGTTTGTGTAAGAGTTTTGATAAGGGTTCAAATATATAATTGTTTTCATTTGATAAAAATGGGCCATCTCCTCAAAATCCTTATATGAAAATTTATGGATGACAGTCTGTTGTACTGACATTTTAAGTTAAGTTACATGATTTTTTTAATTCTCAATTTTTATCTGCATCCAAATAAGTAAATGTGTTTTTTAATGTTCACCTCCCAATAATTTAACCTGGCACCATCTGACAAAAGGATTGAAACTATTACAAGTCACTTTAACATATTGGAAGTATCTCTTTGCTTACAAGTAGTATGTTCACTTATTAAGATATGCAAGGTATTAATATACTTTAAAGTCTATTTTGAGGATTTCTCTTTGCCTCTGATAACATGACCCGATGGCGAAATAACATGTAAAATAGAGGGAGTTTTGTTTGTTTTTGTTTTGCTTTGTTTTTTACAATTAGCTAAACTCAAAGCACTCAGAACACAATCTTTTTCCAGATTTGTGTTCCTACACAGTACACTAGCTTTTAAGTATGAAGTTACTGACTTCTTAATTGGGTAAATATGACATAGGAATGAGACTGTAACTCACTTATTAAAACTTTTTTATCGATATTTTCTAACCAAATTTGGAACTAAATTAAATCATAAAAATAAAATGACATTTTTTCCCATCCATTTTTTGTAAGAGGCACCAAATCTACCTATGAGAATACCACAGTATAGAAAGAAAATAAAAGCTAAATAAAGGTCACAGAACCTTGAAGGAAACAGCTATAAAAGATAAAAATCACAGCAATACTAAAAGAACACATGCGTTCTCAGTTATAAATAATTGAATTCTGAATTGTGGTTCTTAGCTCATTGTGATATACTGCATAGGTATATATTTGTCTGGTATTTCCTAAATTTTGTTCTTAGGCAGCAAAACTGGTGTACCTCTGGAAACTGGCAACTCAGAAGGGCAGTTAAGTTGTGCCAGTAGAAGTGAACACAATATAGTGCAAATCCACCTCAGCCAATTCCTGATGGCAAACCCATTCTACAATGGTTAGACCTTCACAAACCTAGAGTAGTGAGACATATAGAACCTCAGCAGGACCGAAGAATCAAGTCTTTTCAGATTAATAACACAGGTTGGAATACCATATGCAATTGTTTCATTTTGCCCAGACAACTGTTAACTGTTGATATCCTCCACCTACAAACACGTTCTTGGCCTCAAGTGAAGAAAACACATAGTAGGGTGGGGATTCTGTGTGATATGTTGTATGTACGTTCCCTATACGTCATGCGAAACAGAACACAGGGCTACTAAGAACACTTCCTAAGAGGCCCTTCAGTCCAAAATACCTGTGGTCATCTAACAATTGAAATTGTCTGGAGCTTATCTCAGCAGACCTTGATCAAGATCCAGTGGTCTTCAGATGAGCCCCAAATTTTGGCCTATTTTAACAGAATTCCCCTTAATGTTTTTTGGTATCAACATTTGCTTTGAGCCTTCAGTTGTATTAGGTAGCTAAAATATTTTTCTTTTTTTAAAGATTTTATTTATTTGACAGAGAGAGATATAGCGAGAGAGGGAACACAAGCAGGGGGAGTGGGAGAGGGAGAAACAGGCTTCCCACTGAGCAGGGGGCTCGATCCCAGAACCCTGGGATCATGACTTGAGCCAAAGCAGACGCTTAATGACTGAGCCACCCAGGCTCCCCTAAAATATTTTTCATATTAATTTTCAATCACTACTTCAAACATATGAGAAATCCTCTTTTGTTTCATTTCTTTGAAGCTGTACAAAAAATGCACATATTCAACACATCTGTATCCACTACGCCATAATACAAAAATACGTTACGTAACTAAACAATACTCCAGCCCAAAGGAGCACAAATTCCAAATGTCCTCCTTGGTTCAGACTGTAACTCCACTCTCCAAATAAGATTTATGACTCCTCTCGGGACTTGCATTACTGGGCAGTGAGGGAACTTTCTGCAGGAAGGGGAATATGTATCTAAGTCACAACAGAGTTCTGACAGATTTTCTCCTAGAAAGGATGGGAAGGTTAAGAGTTACCTTAAATCCCCTTAAGACTCTTTTGATGGGAACCAGTGAAGCAAGTTTAAGGTAACGTCATTTTCTGCTGCTTTATCAGTACTATCTAAGATAAATTTCACCTTCTAAGCTGCAATATATCAGCATTTTTAGTGATAGTACAACAAATTGTCCCAAACAGAAAGTCGTTCAAATTGCTTTTGCCGAAACTAATTGTTTTTCTGGTATTGTGAGATCCAGATAAACTAGAATTTTCTAACAAGAAACAACCTTAAGGGGACCCAGGTCACCCGACTTTTAACACATTCTGTAGCTGAAAAGCTAAGCTGTTTAAATATTAATTCTACCATGTTCTACATAGACCAGATTCAGGAAATGACTTCATGTGCTACTACTGAGTTCTCCTTGAATATGCTTCATGTTAATTACTGGCTTTAATAAAGATTAGGAGTGGATGTCTCAGAAATAAAACCCAATGGAAGAAACAATCCTTTTATCCTTTTCTGCACTTATTTTCTTTTATCATTTATCCTTATAGTTCTGTTCTTTTGTGCTTTTTAACTGGCTACGACAATGGTGCAGAATGTTAAAAAGGCATAACTTGGTTCAATGTCAGGTAATAATAACCTTCTCTGGTAATGATCAAGATAGAAGCTAAATATTAACCATGATTTTCAGATTTTCTTTTTTGACTTAGCTGGCGGTAATCTAATAAGATGGCAATGTAATATTCCTTTAATGTTCATGCACACGATTATGTGAATATGCAAAACTCACTCTCCTAATACAGAACAACAACTAATATAAAAAGTCTTAGTCTGGATTTCACCCTTATCTATTCTAAAAATGTGTGGGGATTTCAAAGTGAAGTATTCTCTTGTGTATAATATATCTAGCTCAATTTTGAAATCTTTGACAATTGGCTAAATGTACTTGAATAAGTAATATATAGTGCATTAACTTCCACAGTAAATGTTCTTGTATTGTGAGGTTAGTCATAATGGGCTTTTTCAAACACTGAATGACGTCTCTGCTTAACAATTATTTTCCTTCAGGGTCATTTAAATATATGGGCTTTTGGTTCCTCTTTTGTTTAAACAAAAGAATGGTCACCATGAAATATTTTCAACCCCACCCCCAACTCTATTTGTGTTTAGTCTTTTTATACTTTATTTTTCTATTTTTTTTTTTTTTAAAGATTTTATTTATTTATTTGACAGAGAGAGAGACACAGCGAGAGAGGGAACACAAGCAGGGGGAGTGGGAGAGGGAGAAGCAGGCTTCCCATGGAGCAGGGAGCCCGATGTGGGGCTCGATCCCAGGACCTGGAATCATGACCTGAGCCGAAGGCAGACGCTTAACGACTGAGCCACCCAGGCGCCCCTTTATTTTTCTATTTTTAGCAATAATGTGACCAGTCTTAAAGTGCCTCTCAAAATGGATTGAATATAACAATTTATGTTAATAATTATTTTTTCAAGATAAAAGATTTGTTCCCCATAAGCTACCTCCAGACCTGATCCTACCACTTTATGGAATGATTTTACTAAAACTTCAGTGGCAGATACAGAAGCTAGAGTTACACCACACTTAATAATGCAAAATTTAATTTAAAGTATGCATTAAATCATTCTCTTCTTCCCCACACATAGCCTAAAATACTCTTGGTAACCAGCTGCTTCATCTCCCCCTGATTTCTTTTTTCATTAGTATCTCCAGACTAATTAACATTAGACTTTCTGTCTTTCGAAACTCCTTCTCCCACAAACTTTTAGTAAAAATTTCACTGCTTGTTTTATCAGTTGCGGTTCTGCTGGTACCAGTGACCAAAATTCAACTCCATGTAGGTAAAACAAAAGGCAACTTAATTTGTTTACATAACTCTGAAATCCAGGAAATAGATTTGTGTTCAGGCACAGATAGGCCCTTCTAGTCCAAGAATGTTGTGACTTTATACCTTAGGTTGTGCTTTTTGACTACGCCGGCCCCGTTGTTTCTCATTGGAGCAATTTACTCCTTGTGTCAGGAAATGTGATCTCTGACAAGAGAAGCAAGAGTGCAAAGCATTCTCTAACTATGAACTTTAACGTTTAGTACTAGAATAATAAATTAGTTACCTATATATAGAGAGATTTCATATTAAATATTGAATTCAATTTTATTAAAAAAAAGACTGCATTTTCATTTGTTTTCATAAGCCTTGAAGAAAAATCAGTTTAATAGATTTTGAGAGGCGGTTTCCTTGGTCATAAGGAAATCATCCTCTTATTTCTTCCTTCTCCCAGTATTTTCAATACCCATTAATTTGAAAAAAAAATGAGTACTTAACAATTTTATGACTCTATAGAATGATTATGGTCATTAAAATATTCCCTCATATGCATGTGACGTGTGCAAGTAGCCTGTTTTGTCCTAGCAGAAATAGAAGAGGTGCAACACAATTACATTCTTTCTCTTTGTTTTGTACTATATGACTATATTTCCCCGAAATCTTTATTGGGGTTGTGTAGAACTGTTGAAATCCTTTTATTTCATGAACACGATTATGTGAATATATAAACCTAATTCATATAAATTATGTGAATTTTATTTCATTTTGCCTTCCTTCCTTCCTTTCTTCTTTTATTTCCTTTTCAATGAAAAGCAGAATATAGCCCACCAATCCTGAACCCATATAATCTTGAATAATCCAAGCCTAAGATATTATTATTAATAATAATATAGATTAAAGAACATCATGAATAGATGAATAGATTTCCCAGCATTAAATATGATCCTCCTAAAAAAGCAGGATAACTGCTTGCTTATTTCCCTTGAAATTACCAATTTTCTGAATAAACACATGGTGTCTTAGATACTCCATATGGTGTAAAATAAGTTCTTTTTATCCTTCTTTGGGTATCACTATGGACTCATTGGTTTATATTTGTTTCATATTTTATAATTAATTAGAATCATGTAATGCTCTCGTGCAGCTATGGCAAGCACCCCAAGGGTGGCCTCAGTCCTTTTGCAAACTCTCCTCGTCTCTCAGAATTTCCTGTTCCCTGGCATAGCGTGGTACTAAACACTTAACTGGGAATTTCATGATTCCGAACTTGTCCAAACTATGTATCCTCCCAACATTGGATCTTTTGAGTGGAAAATTATACTATGAACCAAGATCTGGGAGCTACATGCATTTATTATTACTGGGATGTTTTTGCTTCCAAGCCTTGTAAATAAAAAAAAATTAGAAAAAATATGTATACATTTGTAAATTCATAGATATGTAAATAGAGAGACACAATAAATTAAAAATAAGTGGGGCTTAAATTATTTGATTTGCTTTTTGCAGTCTTTGCACATATGCCAAAATTTGTGATTCTTAATAACATTAATAGATTTACTTGATGTGTTACCCAGCATCACTAATGAAGTATTTTAAATTACAGTTAATGTATCAATTACTAACAGACTATTGATAAACTGTATGGTTTCTTTATATTTTTTTCTTTATGACATATCCCTTTATCAATGTACAGTAAGAGTGTATTGTTCTAAAGTAACTTGAAAAGATTTATGTGTTTTTCTGTGTGATTAGGTTACCAATTTGAATACATGAATCGGATTTCAGCTTTCATTGCCAGTCACTAAACAGATTCCTTTCTTACGCCACTCTCTAGGGCATTTAACGTAGAAAAATTCTAATTACTCAAAATATGTTTTCTTAAAGACTTGCTGCTCTCCAAAATTAAATAATCCAATCAAGGAAACTATCATTCTCATTTATTGGCTAAAGTCCTAGTATGTTCACTAAATCATTTCTTTTTTTTTTAAGATTTTATTTATTTATTTATTTATTTATTTATTTATTAGAGAGAGAGATTGAGTGAGAGAGAGCATGGGGGGGGAGGAGCAGAGGGAGAGGGACAAGAGACCCTTGCTGAGCAGGCAGCTTGATACAGGGCTCCATCCCAGGACCCCAGGGATCACGACCTGAGCCAAAAGCAGACGCTTAACCAGCTGTGCCACCCAGGCATCCCAAAATGATTTCTGACTTAATAGAAAAATAAATTCAGACCTATTAAGTTTAATGCCACTGTTCCTTTCTATAGTAGAGCTTTTCAGTCAGTACAGTACAAATTCAGCCATCTTTTGTTCTGGCCAATGTACCAAATACGTGTATGCTTTCTTCAGTGTGGTTGGCTTGTGCCAATCTGTTTTCTTTGTTGTGATTTCATTGTCATTAACATCTTTTTATTCCCTAATAATGGCTTTTAATTCACAAATGTTTTAGCAATATATTATTTTAATATTAAAGTAGATACGTGGTGTAAAAGTAAAATATACTATCGTTCTAGGCAGATGGCACAGAGAAGAGTTGGGATCTGAACTAAGTACATAAGCTTATATTTTCTACCATTGGAAAACACTGAGAAATTTTGGAAGAGCTGAAAATATGCCTCAATAAACTTCTAATTGACTTCAGATCAAACCTATTAAAAATTATGCAATAAAGTTCACTTAAAAAACACAGATACATATATTCCAAATATTTTGGAAAATAAAATGAAGAAAAATTTTGCAGAAAATATGCTGGAAAAGAAATAAAGCAAAATGTTACCACTGGCTAAATCTAGGTGGAAGATTTACTTTCACTTTTAAAAGTTCTATTTATATTTCTTTGTTTTTCATAACCTTTGCAATGAGTATACATTATTTATTATAATATAAGAGAGGTTATTAACTGATTATGACAAAGTCACTTTGCCAGCAATGTTAAAATGCAAGGGTAATGAATGACTAAAATGACAATGACATTGCCTACCCTGATATCTCAACGGCTACTGCAGTATTAATTTAGAAAAGAAAATGGCAATGTAGAGTGACCCAATATGATTTTAAAAGGAAACTATAAAAGAACAATAATTCTTTTTTTTTTTTTACCTTGTATTTTTAGGCTTATTTTGTTATAAGTATATGTTTAAAATACTGAGGCCAAATCAATATTTCTTATAACAACAGTATGATTTCTTTTTTTTTTAAAGATTTTTATTTATTTATTCATGAGAGACAGAGAGAGAGAGAGGCAGAGGGAGAAGCAGGCTCCCAAGGAGCAGAGAGCCCGATGCGGGACTTGATCCCAGGACTCTGGGATCATGACCTGAGCCAAAGGCAGACGCTCAACCATCTGAGCCACCCAGGCGCCCAACAGTATGATTTCTTTTAAAATGTATCTCACTTATCTTTCCTTTCCTTTAATCACAGACTGAACACATTTACAACATCATATTTGTTATTAGACTCATAGAACATGAAATTTATCACATGTTTTTTCTTAATAATCATTTAAATGAAAAATTTGAAGAGTAAACTGTAAAGACAAATTTTTTTGGTGTTTGATATCTGAAAGTATGATTTAGAAAGTTATCTAGAGAGAGGCAAACCAAGAAACAGACTCTTCACTGTAGAGAACAAACTGATGGTAACCAGAGGGGAAGTTGGTGGGGTGATGGGTGAAATAGGTGATGGGGATTAAGGAGGGCAATTGTCATTATGAGCACAGGGTGATGTATGGAAGTGCTGAGTCACTATATTGTACACCTGAAACTAATATTACACTTTATGTTAACTAGCTGGAATTTAAATAAAAACTTAAAAAAAGAAAGTTTTCTAGAAAAAGGGATTTAAAAGATCTATAAATGCTAGGTTCTGCATTGTGCTTGGAAACTACTCTTTTAGACTATATAAGAAATACAATACATGAGTATTTAGTAGACTCATGTATTGTAATAGGCAAACACGGTGGCATCCTCAAAAGTGGTCACATATATTTTACATCACATGAAAAGAACATTTTTACTATTTTTATGAATAAAATATTAGACACAGATATAAGGGGCAATTAATCACCAAGAGTAATTAATCTACATGGATTTTTCAGAACAGATTTTTTGATATGTCTACAAAATAAGAAAACTACTCACAACAGACTTTTCATATTTACTGTTTATCATGCAAAGTTAGATTTAGCTAAATTTTTACCTCTTCCAGATAATTGCATTCTTTAGACTTCTCATTTGACTTAAATATGAATAGTCTTTAACTACTGATAGTCTATGATTCAAGAGAAGTAGCTTTATGGGCTCCATATGATTGGGACATTACATTTATATAGCACAGTCCTTTAACTAGACCAAAAGATCTGTACAAAGGGACGCCTGGGTGGCTCAGTTGGTTAAGCGCCTGTCTTCGGCTCAGGTCATGATCCTGGAGTCCTGGGATCGAGTCCCGCATCGGGCTCCCTGCTCAGCAGGGAGTCTGCTTCTCCCTCTGACCCTCCTCCCTCTCATGCTCTCTCTATCTCATTCTCTCTCTCAAATAAATAAATAAAATCTTTAAAAAAAAAAAAGATCTGTACAAAGGCCAAAACTTACACTAATTTTGCATTATGAGAAAACAGCCAATATTTTCATAATGAATATGAAGAGAATTCTTGTAAGAGAATACAAAACATATAGCTCAATCTTCGGCTTTTGTTCTCTAACTTATACTTAAAGTTTTCTCTCAGTGTTCTTTGAAGTTCCATTAATATTCTATTTATGCATATTTTAACTCATTGAGATTATCTTCTATCTATCTATCATCTTCTATCTATCATCTATCTTCTATCTATCATCTATCATCTATCTAATGTCTATCTAGTATCTATCTATCTAGTATCTGTCTCTTCCCAATCCTTCCCCCCATATTTTATTTTAATTATTTTATTTTAACTTAATTATTTTAAGTTATCACACAATCACTGTTACTTCTCCCAACCAGCTTCCAATTAATTTTCCTTTTTTTAACAGCTTTAAACAATTCACATAACTTACAAGTAACCCATTTAAAGTGTTCAAGTCAATATTTTTTAAATGTATTCACAAAGGTCTGGTTTCATACACACTATTTAATTTTAGAATATATACTCTCACCACCCAAAGACACAGTGTACCTCTTAGCAGTTAACTCCCCATTCTACCCAAATGCCAGCCCTTGGCATCAATGCATCTACTTTCCATTCTCTAGACTTGTCTGTTCTGGTTGCTTCATATAAAGGGAATTATGTCATGTATTATATTGTTGACTGGCTTCTTTCACTTAGCATACTGTTTTAAAAGTTCCTCCATATTGTATTCATTTTATTAGTGAATAAAATGCCATTGTATAGATACGCCACATTTATTAAACCATTCATTAGTTGATGGACATGTGTGTTACTTCCACTTCTGGCTCACACTGCTCAATTATGAAATGGTTGCTATGAACATCTGTGTACACGTTTTTGTGTGGCCTAGGTTTTCATTTATTTTGGCTATATACCTAGGAGTGGAATTACTGGGCGGTATCATAACTTCATGTTTAACATTTTGAAGAACTGCTATGCTGTTTTCCAAAGTGCACAATTACATATTCCCACTACCAGTCTGATAGGATTCCAATTGCTCCTCAACAGCCTTTGCTTTCTAGGGTTTTTTTCTTCTGTGTGTCTAATGTTTGTGCTTCTTTTTAACTTTTTTTTTTTTTTTTAAGTAGGCTCCATGCCCAACATGGGGCTTGAACTCATGACCCTCAGATCAAGAGTCGCATGCTCTACTGACTGAGCCAGCCAAGCACTGATGTGTCTGATGTTTTTTTATTGAAAACTGCCTTGTTATTTTTATTATTTGCTTATTTATTGATTGATTGATTTTATTAGACTAGTTAAGTATATTTCCCCTGCAAAATCCAGCCTCTGACGTTGCACCATCTTCCTGACACCCCACACCACATGGATGACTTTCTGCCTGGTCTACCTCTGTTACTATCACACCCAGATCTTCACTTCTAGTGATTACCAGTTGATCACTATGTTGTTTCTGATAATGCCTCCATGCATAAGTTGCTACACAGTCTGTTCCAAATTAAGTAAGTCTCCTTTGGGGCTTTACCCAATCCCAAGAAGGTTCTTTTTAACTGTTTTTTTCTTATTTCTCCCTGATAAACATCTAGCTGGCCTACCATTTCACTTGTTGCTGTCAAGAAGCTACCGGCCTCCTCTTCATTGCTCACCATGAAGATTGCCATTTTTTGACAGTATCCTTAATCTTGCAGTGTCCCAAATTTTGCTCTAAATAATGTCAGTCACTTTATGGAGAGCTACAAATATTCTCCACCTGGGTAGAATCCACATGCCATTGCCCCCAGAGTGGGGGCATGGAGAGTAGCCTATTTGATTCAGAGTAATGCGTTCTCTAAAAGCAAAATACTGGGCATGAAGGATAGCCCCTGATTTCTTGGTTTGCTTTTCCTGCCATGGGACATCTGCCCTATGAGGCAAAGCTGTGGTAGGATAATTGATTGGATTCTCAACCTGCCACAACTGGAATAGTCTTCCACCATATGAACAGGGTCTTGGTAAAGGAAGCATATTGATTTATCTTGCTCTGGTTGCCTGAAATAATGCTTTTGAAACATGGATCTGGGAATTGGGATGAGAAATCCTTTGCCTCTATCAGGAAGAAACCATTGCCCTGTTTGGGAACTTCCAGGGAGAGAGAACCCTGTCTTCTTGCCTGCACCCATCAGGAGTAGTTTTCATTACACTAATTTCAGAGGAGAGGAAGTGGATCATGGCTCAACACCCATAATCTCTCATTGTTCTTACTGAGATTTAGGAGATTGTCTTGAATATATGTTTCTCCATTTGCTGTGTGATTTTAGGACAATTCCAGAGACTTTATCTTTTTGTTTTTTAAAATTTTCAGCAGTTGTAATTGTTTCACCATAGAGAGGGTCCATGAAGATCTCTACTCTGCCATTCTGGAAGTGGTTCTCCCCCAATTACTTTTTAATACATTATACTCTGAAGCAGTGTGTTAGTATAAATATCTTGTATTCTTATGCCATATATATGTGGTGCCAAATGCTAATGTTGATATATGTTTGCTATGGCAACCTAGACAAATAATGCACAATATTCTAATCCTTTTTTGTTTTTTTTAAAGTTTTAGTAAAAACAATGATAAAGCCGTCTGCATCACTCCTTCCACAAGACTTGTGAATATTAAATAAAATAAAATAAATATTCACCCAGGATGCCTTGAACTTAGAAAATGTATCCGTTCAGCTTAGAATTTTCTTTATTTGAAGTAAATGCATTTCCTCCCTCCTAGGAAAGGTAATGGGTACCTTAAAAAAAGAAAATGAAAGCTCCATACCTAAGTTTCCAAGGAAAGTATATAGCATAGAGGGAGAAGTAGCAGCAAACCAGGATAACTGCAGAAGCATGCTTGGTAACTTGTGGCTACCTGCTTTATTTATGCCCTCTACTTCATTTTGGATATTAGCTCTGGTATTATTTCTGTGGGAATCTTCTGAGCCTCAGGTTATGTTATAAAAAGGGATGATAATTAAATTTACATAAGATGTCCTTTTCAAGTCCTTTGGTCCATGGTGCACATGTTCCATTTTATTTCTGCTGCCATAATTATCCAATTATTTTTTATTTATTTCCTGAACAATCTAGCTCTCAGTATGAACAATCCCAACTGTGCTATCTATTTTCCTGATCTACCGCCTTCTGTGTGTAATCATGATGGGATGGACATGAAATATGTATACATGGGGTATATATGTGTATATGTATAGATACATATTACTTTTGTATTTCCTCTCATAAGCCATGAATCTATGCCCATCAGGTTAATCACATTATACATTGGCTTTAGGTTCCTTAGCCTCCACTGAGACTGCTTTCAAGTCTGATTTGTACAAGTCATTGAACATTTTATTCCTAATCATAAAATAATTCATCATTTGAACTAATGGTAATATAGTTTTTCCTCTACTATTTTGATAGCCCATAGCTTAAGTTCTAAATAGATTGAATGGCATATTTTAAGCAATAAATGAGAATGATAGTTTTCTTGAAATAGATGTTTTGTTTGTTTGTTATAAAGCATGCCACATAGGAAGACTTGGGTGTGAATTTTAAAATTCTTGTGACTTTAACCATATGAAAATTAAGTCTCATACAGTGCCTGAGGAATATATTCTTTTATTGTAGCAGGCAGTAAAAGCAGATATCTGATTAGTAAAGACTATTCATTATTATCAGGTTCAGACTCCTTTTCTATCTTAAATACAAGGAAATTTATATTTTACATAGACTCATAAAATGTTTCTGGATTTTAAAAGACTCTACTAAATTTATAGATATTTTGTTTTTAATGTTTCTATAAATGAGAACTATTTATATTTAACAGGATAATAATAATATTAATATATAGAACACATTTTTGTCAGGCGTTGTTGTAAGGTCCTTACATATATTTGCTCTTTTTCCCTTTGAATCCTTTATGTAATAAGCAACAACAAATGATAAATGGTTAACAGCAAGTCTTCAATTTTTTCTTTCATTTTAAAATTTTGGTGGAAAAAGGGGAATGTCCCTGGAAAGAAAGAAACAAACAAAATCCAGTCAAATCTTCACATACATGTGCTAATGACAGAACTCCTAGAAATCTCACAAATGCTATTTGCCAGCTGGAGAGTTCCTGTGTATAGAAAGATTTCACAGAATATGCTATGCTGGGCGCCTGGGTGGCTCAGTTGGCTAAGCGACTGCCTTCGGCTCAGGTCATGATCCTGGAGTCCCGGGATCGAGTCCTGCATCCGGCTCCCTGCTCGGCGGGGAGTCTGCTTCTCCCTCTGACCCTCCTCCCTCTCATGCTCTCTGTCTCTCATTCTCTGTCTCTCAAATAAATAAATAAAATCTTAAAAAAAAGAGAATATGCTATGCTTAGTCTGTGTTGAACACTTTGTAAAAAACCTGGAATCATGAAATTTTGAAGCATGCCTCATAGAAAATATTGCACAGGTTGTGCAACTATGAAGTGGAGATGTTTCAAGTCGTTATGATACGTATAAAACTTAGATTTTTAATATATTAATCTTGGAGTACATCCTGATAAGGCAGGAAAGGACCTGTGGAGTTATAAAGGCATTCCCAGACCTCACCCTGCTTCTTCTAAATATTATCTTTAGTCATTACTTAAATTAATAGTAAAACTTGATACTGGATAAAATTTCTGGTTTGTGATAGTTTGATTTGATGTTCTGATACTTTGTGTTACCTAGGAAAGTTACATTTTTACCTAAATATATACGTAATCTAGATCTTTCTACCTCTCTTTCTCCAGTAAACAGGGCTTTATCACTTTATTTTAATCAACTGGAATTTAACCTGAAAGGAATATAGTTATTAAAAATACTTACTTTACATAAAATGCAGATATACTTAGAATAAGAGATACTTGATAATTCACTTGGTTGTTTTCTAGAGAGATAAGCACTTTATTCCTAATTCTTAATTTATATCATTAATCCATAAAATTATAAATAAAATATTAACTAGGAACTATCTTGTGTTTATGTTTTAATTACTTAATAATAATTGTCATGCTTCATTCATTATCAAGCAGAAATTGCGATCCTTCTTTCCCCCACTATTTTATCAACCAGAAGGCATTATGGCAATCTCACTCTACCGAGGTCCAGAGTATTAAAAAATGAATATTTAAAATTAAAATATAGCTTGTCACACAGAATGAGCACCTGATGCCATTTATGAGGAACAGGTGGATGTTTATTCAGGCATGTTTGATATAACAGCAGGAATTATTCCAGTTAAATATCAATGTCATTGCCATTAGAGAAGACTAAAACAAGAGCAAAAGACACACACACAAACACCACACACACACACACACACACAGGAATTTAAGGCACCTGAACGAATCAGATTTGGAGGATGGATTCAATTTGTCTTGATTACCTAAAGTAAGAGGAAGTAGCCTCAGAAATAGATCAGGAGAGTTTGACCTTTGTTGTTACACTGAAATGTGCAATTCCCGCAGATGTCATTATTCTTTGGCATTTTCTCTGGGTGAGTGGAAAATAATATCTTTTGGGGGGAGGTTAGAGAATAAAAATGACTAAGAAAAATATATGTCTTTTTATTTAGTGTATAGTACCTTGAACTAACTAGCTAGAGCAGTTATTATTTTAATGGAGAAAAATATACAAAATAAATATTTGAATTAATCACAAATGTAACTGTTCTTAATAGGAGAGGGAGAGGAGAGAGAGAAAGAATGTAAATGACCTATTTAAATATATTTTTATTTAAAAATACTCCAGGATATTATGATCTGTAAACATGTATATGTATTTTTACAACGATTATGGCAACTTAATTTAGGCAAAATTAAGGCATGTTTTAGTACCAAAATACCACTCAACAACATAGTACATCAGCAACCATTCACACTGAATGATGTAGATAATTAATCTAATTTTCCCTGTGCTTCATTTTGTGTTCTATTAGTTTTCTTATTCAAACTTTCAAGTCACAAATCTAATTTAAAACCTCTTAACTAGTCTAACACATAATTTTTCTATCTGCGTTCAGTGTCTAGCAGTGAGCAGCAAAGCTGGAATACTAATTTGCTTCAGAGTGTGCAAAACACTCAATAATCAAATAGTAAAATCCTGGATCCAGCATTTCTTAATGACATGACCAAATGAGGCCAATGCCTTGAAATGTGAGCATAAGTTAAAAAAATTGAACAAAGAAGAATAAAATGATGTAAATGAAGAAGGAGGGAAAAAATCATGCTAACCAGAACAATATATTCAATATTATGGGTCTCCATTCAAAATGGTCCCTATTCAAGATAACAAGACTTTAGAAGTTAGCAAGACATGTTTTGATTAACAATTTCATTTAAAACTAGTGTGGCTATTTTAGTATTGCCTATTCTCTATATCATATTCTCTTTCCTCTTTTCCCTGTCTATCATGCACACATGCACACAGTTACTATATTTAGATTTAATATTGGAAGTTATTTTCCACAGTCTCTCTGTAAAAACCTGTATTGTTTTTCTCATTGGGATAGTGGGGCTTTCTTTTTCCTTTCCTTTCTTTCTATGTTCACATCCCCTTCGTTAAAATAAAGTTTATTTCTATATGCTCTCTTGAATTCAAAGTCAATAAAAAAAACACACACGTTTCATAAAATGAAGAAACAGGGTATGTCAGAAAAATTAACCATGCACTGAGTGATTAAACTATTTTATGTAAGAATGTCATTTCTATTTTGTTTAAATGTAATGCAATTTACCAGACCATAAAGAACTCCTTAGATGAAATGGCTGTTTTCCAGGCAATGTTGCTCTGCTGCTGATTGCAATATATTCTGACATCTATGACAGTTTTATAATTCTTCTATTCTGTGCTCTGAAGTGTCCTCACTTTGCTGAAGGCTTGCTCCTGGGAAAAGGCACTGAAGTTTTGTGGACTGAAAGGATGATAAACAGTTTGATGGGGAAACAGTTTCACCATGTGATGCAATCTTGTTTCTAATTTGTTTTATGTTAATATAGGAAAGTATTTCAAAAGACTTTTGCATCAAGATTTAGAGGAGATTTTGTTACACGCGTGAATATTTTATGTGAGCTAATTGAAGAAAATCGTGAAAAAGAAATAAGGACTCACCCTTTTTTGATAGCCTCTTCTGTCCAGTGCAAAACATGTTAAAACAAGCTATATTAAGCAAACTATTCAAAATATTACATGTCAGACATTATAATGAATTTGAGTACAATAATTTTAATGAAGATCACTTTAGGCTAAACAACATGAATGTATGCTTTGGAGAGTCATTTAGCATAAATAAGTGACCAAAGGTTTTACTGCTTATAAAATTCTGTTAAAGCCTGTTCAGTAAATAATATTTAAATAAAAGTTTTGGGAACCCATGAAATGTCTGTGTTAAGTACTATGTTTCCACTAAATGAAAGCAGAAATATAAAAAATAAGCTCTTATTTAGAATGTGTTATATTAAATAACTATAAGGAAACACACACAGAAGGGTGAAATGTGTATACAAAAGACAGAATCACAAGAAAAGAGATTACAATGCTGTTAAACAGGGAACAATCAAAACAAATAAAAGGGTAAGTGTATGCATACTCATACTGAGAAAAGCTATGGAAGGTACTGGCATATGCAAATACACAAATATTCATATGACCTTCATGTAGAGACCAATGGAAAGAATTTCAGTTGGATTGGTGTTCAATTTGATGAGAGCCGTCTCAAACGCATTTTTTAAATAATTTTTAAACCAATATTGAATAAGTATTTAATTCTATACACAGTAAAATTGGACATGGACCATTAAATTAACTTTTCCATTATAGAAATATGAATTAATGTTAGAAAAAAAGTTTGGAAATGAGGAGCAACCCCAACCAATTATTTGAATCAGGAATCATTTTTCATGTAGAATAAGTAGATTGTATAGAGCCCAGAATAAAGAGAAATAATAATATAATTGTCCATTTGTTTAATGATCTATATCTTTCGAAGTTTATATATACTCTTTCACCTCAATTAGATGAAATATTTATATAAATAATTGTGTTTGTAGATTAGATAAACTTACTTTCACATGGGCAGCAAGTGAAAATTGGAAAGGAAAAAAAATAATTCATTTTACAACAAAGTTACAAATAAACAAATATTATAATTGATTGGAGATTCCTCTTTCGCTGCATTTTTTTTTAAGAAGGCTAGAAAACTAACACCAGCAGTTTTGCAGCACCGACTAATTTCAAGATTTAGGATTGGGAAACCTTTGCGTAACTATAAGCCATGAGTTGCAGTAAAAATCCTTGGAGAGTTAAAATGTTCTTATTTGCTAAATTCATAATTGTGTTATCTATGTTATTTCTGTGTCTGTCTAAATCATTTATTTTTCTTGGTTATGGATCACATTCTTCTGCTTTTTTGCATATACAGCAAATTTTGATTAGATGCTAGACAGTATTAATGTTACTGTTCCAAATGTCTGGGTTTTCTTTTAATGAGTATGAAGTTTGATCCCTGCAGTAAGTTAAGTAACTTGGAAAAGAGATTTAACCTTTTTAAAATATCTTTTTGTTTTGTTAGAGGGGTAGACTTTTTCTCTAAGGCATGAGCTTTTTGGTGTCTGCTGAGTATTCAACAAGGATTCTGAGTATGCAAGTGTTCAAACGAGGATTCTCTTGAACACTTAACATTTGACTCATCAATCCCACTTTTAGGTAATAATCAGTAAAAATAAAAATATATGTCCATGAAGGACTTATACATGCATGCTCACAAGAGCTTTATTTACATTAATCGAAATCTGGAAACAAAACAAGTGTCCACCAACTAATGAATGGATAAACAAAATATGGTATAACCATAGAATTAAATACTGAGCAAGAAAAGACACCTGAATAGTGATAAGCCTAAGAACAGAAGTGAATTTCAAAAAACATCATATTGAATGAAAGAAGCCAGACACAAATTATACAAACTGGATGATATCTCTATGTGCAATTCTAAAAAAGCAAAACTTTATTAACAAAATAGAAAACTGATTCGTGGATGTCTAGGGCTGAGATTTGGGGAAACTGACTAAGAAGGAACAGAATGGAATATTTTGGAGAATGGAAGTATTTTATATCTTGATTGTGGTGCTATTATATGGGAGTATACATTTGTCTAACTTAAAAAAAAATAGACATTTAAGATAATAGACATTTAAGACATCCGTTTGTCTAACTTAAAAAATATACATTAATAGACATCTTATTATATGTGAATTCAACAAAGTGAGTTAAGAAGGAAAAATATATACATATCTGCACTTTTTGAACTTGAGTTAACTCACTTGGGAAGGCCAAAGAGCATGCTAGAAGAGCCCAGTCATATATAATGGGGTCAAATCTATCCTCACATTTGTAACAGTGGGCAAGTTAATCACTCTCTCTGAGTCTTAGATTTACTATGACTTTGTTTGACAGCTCAGATTGACTCTGAACAAGAATTCCATGTAGAACATCTCTTACATAAGATGTACAAAAAATATTAGCCCCCTTCTCTCTTCTTGGATATACATTCTGATTTTAGGGCATGATTTAAGTGATAATGATCATCTAATGATGATGATGTGAATTACTCAATCAAAATGATATTTAAGCATAAACACAAACCTATATTTAAAGTATGTTTTAATTAGCATACTTAATATTTACATATGTCAAAACTAAGACACAATGACTGGCCAACCTTAGCATGGTCTATTTGATGTTGACCTTTCCAGTAGAATTAGCTGTGGCCCACAGAGTGATCTGATTTCAGGGATACCATAGGTTAGTTATTGACTGAGATTTTAATGGGCAAAGCAAAACTAGCTTCTAGTTATTCATTCATGGTTATAAATTTGTAATTTATGTATTAGAAATTAAATTAAATCAGAGTGATTCCTAAAAAATTCTATTTTTCAAAACATGAAAATAGGTAGGAAAAAATAGGTAAAAATTTAGGGGAAAATATGCATATGTGAGCGTATATGTTGGAAGCTCACAATGAAGTATTCATTAAAATCTATAGTTACTACAGTCTTTAACATTTGAACAAAGTTTAAGAAGTCATTTAACTATTCCATATAAATTGCATAGATTTAGATTTTCATTTTCTTAGGCTATCCAATTTTCCAATAAAAATCATCACTGTGACCCATCTTGCATCATTAACTGACATCTAAATTTCATCTGCTGGTACTATAATAAATAGCCTAGGGAAAGGCTATATGGGAGTGCATAGCACATTAAGTAAGCTTTTGAACACAGAAAACTAATAATTTTATACTTTCTTAGAGAACAAATTGTTGGAAAGAAATAAACAAGTTTAAAGGGAGGTAATGAAAACTGTATCCCGAAAAGAAATATACTATTGGATACATTTCAACAACTTTATTATGCAACATTCCTTTTTCTCTACCTATGATTCCCTAAATTATTTCCCAGCACACTCTCTCCAAAGATGCAAAATAAAAGTACCAGAAATTCTAAATGAAATAAGCATACTTATTTTATTATCAGTCTCTCACAAATGTGCAGAAGTATATTGCAAATAAAAAATCATCTTTCATCTTATATCTTTTTTTTTTTAAGAGCCTTGCAAATAGCCACTGGAGTAAGAGCAGAATGAATATAACTATCTTTGAGATGTGAAATAAAACTCTGCTATTTTTTTTACATGTGTATCAATCAACAAGGAAATACATTTTGGAAACACAGAAGGTGTTATTACTACTAAAGACAAAAATAAAACATTTCTACACTAAACTATTAAAACTATATAATATGTACCCAGGGCATTCTGTGAATTGATCAGTATGTGAAGCACTTCACATCCATTAAATTCTTTTATCTTCATTAGCCTCATGCAATTGGCAATAATATTCCATTTAACAAGTGATTTGCATGAGGTCATCAAGGAGTAAGTGGTGGAGGTATAAATAATATCCAGGCAACATACTACCAGAGTTTGTACTCTTCAGCTTTGGAAGTATGAATTAACTTTAATAACTAAAAAGACGAAAAGCCAAATGAAATGTACTATTATAGTTGAATAATCAAACCTGATTTGTGAAAAAATACATCTCTCAGTTTATTAATACGGAAATTTATGATGCATAATGTAACATGTATGGAATATAAAATATAAGAATATAGGTATAAATTATCAGTAAGACCATAATTTAACCAATTTTTATAACATATATTAATTCAAATATAAAAATCTAGAAATCTTAGCCACTATTGCCACTCTTGTGTGTGTGTGTTCTTTGTTTGAAACCTTAACAATTGATTGGAGTGTAATGTTGATTAGAGACTAGGAAAGAATCATATAGAATATTGATTGAAAAAACCTGATAATAATGTTCATGAGAGCACTTCAAACTAATGTCATTTGACTATGTCCAATTGTCCTCTTGACACACTGCTGTGTGATTTGGCTGATGAATAATATATTAGCCGGTAAGTATTTGAAACAATCACATTGTCCAGGTACTTGCCATATTTCATGTCAACTTGTCTTACACAGGGTAAAAATATGTTAGGAAAACACTGATAGGAGTTCTTTGAAACCCTGAAAGAAGTTTCAAAATTGATTATTTAATTTTACTTAAAATAATAAAATTAGTTTAATTAATTCAGTTATGAATGGATTTGATATTCATTATTTTCAGATTATGAATAAAACGACACTTTAATGAGAAACCATTTGGCTAAGATGCTCATTGGTTCACATAATAGAAACTTTGAATGCAAAATATTAAAAGGAATAGAAGCATTCATTTAAGAAAGTACTAGATCAGAGGATTGCCCATGTTAATATCCTTGAAATTAAATAGGTTTGATTTCTCTAATTTAATTACTCTAATTCCTGTTAATTTTGAGAAAACTTAGAAATCATACACCTATAACCAGTTAGTATTTGTTTACTTAGTGTTTATTTGTATATTATTATAAGATTGGTTTACACAGTTGAATCGGGAAGGTGGCTAAGAGAGTTCAAAGTGCACAGGGAAGCCACCAGGAGAGGAATATCAAGAACAGTCATTTTTCCAAAGAAAACATCCAAATGGCCAACAGACACATGAAAAAGTGCTCAACATCGCTTGGCATCAGGGAAATCCAAATCAAAACCTCGATGAGATACCACCTCACACCAGCCAGAATGGCTAAAATTAACAAGTCAGGAAATGACAGATGTTGGCGGGGATGTGGAGAAAGGGTAACCCTCCTACACTGTTGGTGGGAATTCAAGGTGGTGCAGCCACTCTGGAAAACTGTATGGAGGTTCCTCAAAAAGTTGAAAATAAAGCTACCATATGATCCAGCAATTGCACTACTGGGTATTTACCCCAAAGATACAAATGTAGGGATCCAAAGGGGTACGTGCACCCCAATGTTTATAGCAGCAATGTCCACAATAGCCAAACTATGAAAGAGCCAAGATGTCCATCAACAGATGAACGGATAAAGAAGATGTGGTATATATATACAATAGAATATTATGCAGCCATCAAAAGGAATGAAATCTTGCCATTTGCAGCAACGTGGATGGAACTGGAAGGTATTATGCTGAGCAAAATAAGTCAATCAGAGAAAGACATGTATCATATGACCTCACTGATATGAGGAATTCTTAATCTCAGGAAACAAACTGAGGGTTGCTGGAGTGATGGGGGGTGGGATGGATGGGGTGGCTGGGTGATAGACACTGGGGAGGGTGTGTGCTATGGTGAGCACTGTGAATTGTGTAAGACTGTTAAATCACAGACCTGTACCTCTGAAACAAATAATACATTATATGTTAAAAAAAAAGAAGATAGTAGGAAGGGAAAAATGAAGGGGGGAATTGGAGGGGGAGACGAACCATGAGAGACTATGGACTCTGAGAAACAAACTGAGGGTTCTAGAGGGGAGGGGGGTGGGGGGATGGGTTAGCTTGGTGATGGGTATTAAAGAGGGCATGTACTACATGGGGCACTGGGTATTATATGCAAACAATGAATCATGGAACACTACATCAAAAACTAATGATGTGGGGCACCTGGGCGGCTCAATCGTTAAGCGTCTGTCCTCGGCTCAGGTCATGATCCTGGGGTCCTGGAATCGAGTCCCCCATCGGGCTCCCTGCTTGGTGGGAAGCCTGCTTCTCCCTCCCCCACCCCCGCTGCTTGTGTTCCTGCTCTCGCTATCTCTCTCTCTGTCAAATAAATAAATAAAATCTTAGGAAAAAAAAATAATGATGTAATGTATGGTGATTAACATAACATAAAAAAAAAAAAGAAGTCTGGAACCACATAGTCACAGAAAGAAGCTGTTGTGCACAGCAGAGATTCACTCTCCAGAGAGAACCTAAGCCTTCCTAAAGACTTCCAGATGATTCAGTCTGGTCTGTCAAAGATAATCTCCCTCCCAACTGATTAAGTCAAACAATTCCAAGATAATCCACTAATTGATTAGGGAATTTAGGTACATCAAAATTCCCATCCGTTTGTCACATAATGTAACCTAGTCACAGAAGTAAAATCTATCACATCCTGCCCACACCCAACTTGAGGGAATTCTAAATAGCATGTACACAAGAGGGTGGGAATCCTGAGTATCAGAGAATTCTGTCCATCAGAGAATGCAAAGATGGTGTCATGTTAAAAACCCATCAAAGTAATTATATTATTAGCCTAAGAGAGAAAAAAAATACACAAAATTTGTTCCATCATTTTTAAGCATTTGATCATTTTTTTAACAAAAGGAAACTTTCCTAAGTTGACAGATGTTCACCAATTATTACCTAGAATATCAATGTAAGTAAATCTGAACAGAGATTATCAAGGTTCTCTTGTAGCTATTGCGTGGGTATGAATTATGAGTTGATAATCAAATGTTCCTGAAAGAGAATGAGAAGCCAACAGAGCAACGATGTAACAACATATATTTTCCAGAATCAAGACCTGTATTTGCATTGTCTAGGGTCCAATGCCTATCGGGCAAATGTAGCATCTGTCATGGGAGAAGGCAGTCTTGTTTTTATTAACAGAAGTTTTTGCAAGATATATGAGACAGACTTTCACCACTAGTTTCCCTTTTTACTGGGTTCTGAGTTGTCAAAGGAAGGGAGGGAACAGACATGACTGGAGATCGGAGAAGGGATTGCACAATAAAAGTCCCTCCCTTACTATGGTGGAAGTTATGTAGTCATTGGAAACCAGTTTCTCTTTTCTGACTGTCTAATCATTTCTGCCTCTCCCACACTTTATTTGAAGCCTAGAAGGCCACACCAGTTAGAGGAATCACGTGCAATCTTTACCATATGGTTTCTCTTCCATTACAAAAAAAAATGTTTTTTTCTTTCATTCATATTGGAATGAATTTTATAATGATGAAGGCATGTTTTAATAATCAAATATTTCAAGCTCGCAATGATTCAAATGCTGACTTTGATCTTGCCAGCTTTTCAGAAGGTCTTAAAAAATGAACAGCACATTTTCAGATCATTATAGAAGAGATTTTAGGTTGATGGCATGATATTTTATCTTCAAATGGAGAAAATGCCCAAGAGTAAGCAATTTTCAAAATGGATAGCCCAACAAAGATAGGAACATATGAAAGAATTGTTACACTGAACTATGATGAATAGTTCCTAGCTTTCCTGATTAATGGACTGTTCAGAAAGATGTGCATCTGGGAGCATTGGGTTTACAATGAAATGTGAGGAATTCCTGAGTTTTAATTTCATATCTTCAAACATCTGACTCTGTAATTTATGCAAGCTGTGATAGATTTTTTTAAGTAGCATTTAAGATGAGCAGTGCTGATTTCACAGGAGAATGTGAATTTACTATGTGTTCATTATTTCATACAGGCAACTGAAGAGGGAAAATGAAGTCAACTACTTGTTCGGTATTCTATAAATACAGTATTTTAAATTTTTGAATTTTGTGTTGTCCACTGTAAGTGTTCTTCATATATGAGCAGTATTTTAACCTAATACCACATTGTAAAATTCTTGCCCCAAATCTCAAAATTTTGCATAATTACTCTTTAACACTCATTAACTAGCTCTGATATTATTTGAATTTTACATTAAAAAAAATAAAGATACAGGCACCATTAAGTCCATTCATTTCCTATGTATTAACAACAACAAAAAAAGTCAAGATTTTTTTTTGTTGTTAGAATTGATGTTGTGGAAGGCTTGAAACCTATTTAAAAAAATTAAAAACTAAGAAAAATATATGTAGAAATTTTAAAAGAAACTAGAAAGAGATTAAAACAATACAACAAATAGGTTTAGGAGGTAAAGACAGAATAATGGAATGAAAAGCAATAACAGCAACCAAAAGAATATATCATGAACATATAAATCCAAGACCATTTTTGTAGAGAACTAAGAGTTAACTCTTTGACTAAATTTTAATTGAAAGACAAAAAAAATATATTATTCAAGTTGAAAAAAAAGCACATCTCTGCAATATGAATGAAATTTCAAATAATGACGTGGATATTGAGCTAAAAGTAATTTATGGAAAGTATTTAAAAATATGAATAGACCCATAACCAAATAAGAAATTCATGTTGAGAGATCAGTCTTCCATTACAACATAAGTAAACAAATAAAGAAATAAATAATTGAATCTGTATATGCATATATTTAAATGCTTAGGTTATATAACAGTTTAATGGAAAATTCATTAAATTTCTTAAACGCCAGAAATGATTCATATAATAATTTAAAAAAAAAACAGTTCCACTCATAATTGCATTAAAAAATTAAAAAAAAACCATAGTTTCTAGGAAAATGGTAGTAATAGCTGCAGCTTTTTACATTCTGCAAATCCCAAGCTAAAATCAGAGAGCAATTATGTGGTAAAACCTGAATTCATCAACAATGTCTACACTGAACTAGGTGACAAGTCATCCAAAGAAACACCCCAAAAGAGAATGGTGGGAATAAATCAATAGCTACAAGACATGTGTGCTATCCATGTTTGAACAAAGGAGAGCAGAGGGAAGTTAAGGAAGGGCCTGGGAACTGGGGACCACAAACTAGTCAGTAAGGAAGGGGTTTGCCTGTTTCAGTAGTATCTGAGAGTCAAGCTTGCAACAGAGACTAATAGAGTTGAAGCTCCTATAATCTCTTGAAACTGAGTTGCCAGAACTCTGTTCCAACATAAGAACCTAGACTAAGGAGATAGTGTTGGGCAGTAATACAATTAAGTACAATAGGGAAAACAGAAACAAAGGAAGGAAAGACCTGAAAGAATAGTGGAGAAGAATAGAACCAGGGACATTATTGCAAAAAATGACAGAAGAGAGAATTCAGTGAAATCAGAATAGCTAGCTATACTGAAAATGTTTCAATCTGAACACTCAGTAAAACTAATTCCATAAAAAAAATGAACAACATAAAAGTATTGAGGTCAAATCCCATAAAATGTTTTTATAACAAAAGATAGAATTACTTTGCTACAGAATATGAAAACGTGCTAGAAAAAGATCTGCCCACAGACAGTTTTGAAACTATTAGCTTCCATTGCAAATGAGTAAAGATGTTAATAAAACGATAAAAAGCATGAAATAATACAAGGAAAAGAATTAGAAAAAAAGCTCAGAAATGAGATAATAGAATTCAGGAAATAAATCAAATATATATATATATATATATATATATATATATATATATATATATATATATATATATATATTTATTTATTTATTTATTTATTTATTTAGAAAAAATAATGAACGGGCGCCTGAGTGGCTCAGTCAGTTAAGCGTCTGCCTTCGGCTCAGGTCATGATCCCCGGGTCCTGGGATCGAGTCCCACATCGAGCTCCCTGCTCTGCGGGAAGCCTGCTTCTCCCTCTCCCACTCCCCCTGCTTGTGTTCCCTCTCTCTGTCAAAAATAAATAAATAAAATCTTAAAAAAAAAAAGAAAAGAAAAAATCATGAACAAAGTTTAATTTTACTCATTATTGATGTATAAAATTTAATTTAAGGGCATCTGGGTGGCCCAGCCAGTTAAGGGTCTGCCTTCAGCTCAGGTCATGATCTCAGGGTCCTGGTATTGAGTCCCACGTCAGGCTCCCTGCTCAGTAGTGAGTCTGCTTCTCCCTCTCCCTCTGCCCATCCTCCTGCTTGTGCTCTCTCTCTCTCTTTCTCTCTCAAATAAATAAAATCTTAAAAAAAATTAATTTACAATTGCGTTTGTCTCATACATGGTCTACTCATACATGGTCTATTTTAAATCAGCAACACACCATTTTTTTTTTTTTTCTCAGGGAATTCTTACTTTTTCACCATGTGTATTGAACTAGGTATATCGAATTTTACAAATAAAATAGTTTTCATGAGTTGCTAAAGGTCACTTGCATTCTTCTTTAAAGATCAAATGTAAGGGATGTAAAGGATATTTTGATTCAACTTTATGTTTAAAACTTACTATTTAAATCTCAAATGTTGTGTCTTATTTGGGACAGTTTGATCATGTAACTATGATCTTTATAAAGATAAAAATACAAGGAGAATGGATTGTTCTTAAGTTTTTATTTAAATTCCAGTTAGTTAACATATACTGTTAACATTAGTTTCAGGTGTACAGTATAGTGGAAGAATGGATTTTTATAGGTCTTTTTAGTAATTTCTGAATCATGGTATAATATAGAATTTAAAAAACTGATTATTCCCATAACAGCCACTTGAACTGACAGAAGAGTGTACACTGACTTTGAACTTATAACTGATTATTACCAAAAAAGATGATACTGAAATATCAATATTGAAATTGAAATATTAAGCTCAGTGACTGCATTTCATTTCTAATTTGGACAATTGGTCAGGTATGAATCTCCAAGTAAAATCTAAATAGAAATTATATTACCTCCCATGAGTACAAGCTACCTACTTCATACTTATATTAAATTCCTTAGAAATTGGGACGCCTGGGTGGCTCAGTCGGTTAAGCGTATGCCTTCGGCTCAGGTCATGATCCCAGGGTCCTGGGATCGAGTCCTGCATCGGGCTCCCTGCTCTGCGGGGAGCCTGCTTCTCCCTCTGCCTCTGTCTCTCTCTCTGTCTCTCATGAATAAATAAATAAAATCTTAAAAAAAAAAAAGAAAGAAATATCTGCTAAAGAAAGTCAACAGTATAGACCTTCTGCCAAGTTTTTCTGTACAATTTAAGAAGTTGTGACCTGTTTGTGTCAGTTTCTTTCATCCAATTACACTTTTTCCCATCAATTATTTGTGCATATATTTGTACTGAAAAAAGGAAAAGAAACATTGCCTGGAAAATGTGATTAGTTTTAACATTTTAAATGTATAGGGGTTGATCACATTTTCTCTCATAACAGGGGAAAAAAACATTGTACATAGTCAGGACATATATTTTGTTTTAAATCTGGTGCTTATGTGCAGTTTTTTTTTTTTTTTTCAGGAAAGAGTATTTATTACAAAACAGCTAAGTTACTCTTTTCCTACTATAGAAGTATGTTACTGATAACATTACTACAAATCCCTTTCATTCAAACTAAATACTTATACATTATAAAGTAAAACCATGTGCTTGCATTACTATCTGTGCCTCACAACGTTCAAAATGGGGTTAAAGAGGAAAATATTTTACTTATTAATCACAGGGATTTTTTCTGTTATATTCAGATAAAAAAAAATCCATGGAAGATAAACTATTTTTTTAAATGTACAGTTAGAAGTTAAAACATTATTCATTATCGACCATAGTTCTATTATGCTAAGTTAAAGGAAGTATATATTATCTCCAGTCAAACACAAAGCATGAACTCTTGTTTGAAGTTATGTAAAGAGAAATGGCTACATAACTGGTATTCTGATTTTTGTTTTGTTTTGTTCTGTTAACTATCGGTCCATTACAACACTTGAAAAGAGGTAAGAAGCCAAACATATTTCTGGTACTTTCATATATATTAAGATTTAAGTTATTATATTATTAAGATATTAAGTTCTTATTATGAAAACCACAACAGAAACACCAGAAGTAGAGATTTCAGACATCTTGAATTATTTAAATACGGAAGTTTTGCAAATGAGGATTTATAGAGAGACTGTGTGGGATTGCCTTTCACTCTGGGACATTTATAATAAAAGACAAAATGGCGGCTTAAATCCCATTAACTACTGAGATAGATACTTTGATTAGCTCTCTCATCCTTTCTACCAGGAGAAAGCTAAAACTAATTTTCCCAGAATCTCTTGTAGCTGAATAAAGTTGTATCATTAGAAGTATTTGTACAAGATTTAAATGGCAGAAATAAAACACACTCGTTGGTGGCAGCTAACACACAAATCCTGAAAATGAGAGTGTTTGCGACAGCTCGACAATCCATTTACGTGTGTATTATGTGTCAGGCAGTTCTGGTAGTGGCCCCCGTGAGAGCAATACCAGTGGCCCCTTAATTCCAGATAACAAGTCCAGTGATGAGATCTTGGAAATAAATGTCCAGTGCCACATTTTACTTCTATTCCAGCCCTTCAAAAGGTTTAATAGTCACTGTATTTAATCCTCCATAACTTAAAATATTGAGGATTTTTTTCCCCTCTTTTAAACCTCGACCAACATAACCACCAATTTTTAATATTGCATTTATGAAGTAGAAAGAACTCGACTTTAACTTTCTTCAATCGACATTTCTTCCACATTTATGTATGAACAGTATATATAACCTATTATATGAACAGTACTAAAAAATACCAATTATTATTTGATAGTGTTTGGGGAGGTATTTGGTTTTGTTTTAGAAAAATGTAAATTTACATGAGAGGAAAATTGTCACTTTTGTCTCTCGGATTCAACCTGGTCTTATCTGAATCACTAAAGATTATCTTCACACTAACCTGGTTTAGGAAAAGGTAAACATAACAACAATAAGAAGTCATTGCGTTAACTCTTTACATTTGAAAGAAATTTTCCAAACCTTAATTTTTCCAATAATTGGAATATCAAAAACCAGAGATAGAAAATATTATATCTGGGGACACCTGGGTGGCTCAGTCAGTTAAGCGTCTGCCTTCCGCTCAGGTTGTGATCCTGGTGTCCTGGGACCGAGCCCGCTGAGGGCTCCCTGCTCCACGGGAGTCTGCTTCTCCTTGTCCCACCCCCCCCAACCCCCCACGCTTGTGCTCTCTCTCTCTCTCTCTCAAATGAATAAATAAATAAAAATATTTTAAAAAAAGAGAAAATAGTATATCTGGTCATCATTCAAGACTCTAGCCCAGTAATGTTTATGTCTCCTCAACATTTATATAGTGAAATATTAATCCTCAAAGTGACCATATAGGAGGTGGAGACTTTGGGAGGCGATTAGGTCCTGAAAATAAAACGCTCATGAGTGGGATTAGTGCCCTTAGACAAGAAACCCTAAGTGAAAACACAGTAAGAAAAAAAAAAGTCACATAGGAACCAGGAAGCAGGCTCTCACAGACACTGAATCTGTTGGCATCTCGAACTTGGACTTTGCAGACTCCAGAACTGTGAGCAATAAATGGTTGTTAAGTATACAGTATTTTGTTAGAACAGCCTGAATAGACAAGGATATCCCGGTCTCATTCTTCTGGATCTTGATACAAATAATGTAACTGCAAATAAAAAGAAACCCTTTAAGTAATTAACTATTTTAGAAACTATCACATTCAAAATAAAATGTAAAAACTGCAGAAAAATAACTTAAAAATATAAAGATCACTGATTACCAGTATGTCTTCTGGTAGACCGGCTTTAAATACTCTGAGATGTGTGCATGGAACAGAATGAACCCTTTAATACCCTTTAATCTTGGATGTTATTAGAAAATGCACTCATGATTTTATTATTTAATTTGTTATAAATCTATTTTCAAATGTTATAAAATCTTAAACTTATATGTAAATACACACATAATACACATGCACACATCTTACTGTTATCTCCTTGTGTGTGTAAAAATGAGCTTAGAAAGGGAATGAAATAGAGACAATTGTAAAGAAATAATGAAAATTTGGATAGAGGTGCAAGAAAAAGAAAGGTAGAAAAAATAATATTTATTTTTAAGCAGGATTTTTCATTTATACACAGATAAACAGGAGACTCTACTTTTTTGCAGAAATGATTTTTAAAGAAATTTTGACTTAGTATTAATAAATGCCTAGATATGCTTGTGTAGCATATCTTTATAATGAATAAATTAACCACACCGTACACACAAAATCTGCCCTACCAAGAGATATGTATTTATAACAGCATAACAAACAACTGAGAATCATACTTCTCAGAAGTTCTCCTATGACAAAATAAGCAATATGATGTAAACACATGAAGATCCTTTATATCTGTGAGTTACGGAAATCCTGCTGATCGTACAACAGATGAACAGACTGAATGTGTCTAGGATTTAGCTTTGCCAGAATTAGATAAAACAAAAAACAAGGTAACGATACAAATACAGAAAATGACATGTCCTAATATCAAAAATTATACTTTAATTATCATCCATTTTATTTTTTTATGAATAAAGCATATTTAGGTGGTTTTAAAATTTAAAAATACGTATTAGAGATGCTTTTGTATAAAACGGAAAGTCAACAAGTGGATATGTACATATATATTATATAATATGTAAATAAATATGTAATATATTAAAATATTATATATGGAGATGTGCATAATCATATTATGTGTATTTTTCTTTTCTCACAATATGTCGTGGAGATTAATCTACCTCAAGATGTTTATTTTTTTTTTAAAGATTTTATTTATTTATCTGAGAGAGAGAATGAGATAGAGAGAGAGAGAGCATGAGAGGGGGGAGGGTCAGAGAGAGAGGCAGACTCCCTGATGAGCAGGGAGCCCGACGTGGGACTCGATCCCGGGACTCCAGGATCATGACCCGAGCCGAAGGCAGTCGCTTAACCAACTGAGCCATCCAGGCGCCCTACCTCAAGATGTTTAGAGATCATTTATCTCCTTAAGTGCTGTATAGTAGTCTATGATATGAATCTATCTACAAACCTTTACACAAATGGTCAGCTACTAAGTATCTTAGACTTTGTGAATTAAATGGTCTCTAATGAAACTGCTCACCAACACGACTGTAGCATGAAAACAGTCATAGACGATATGTACGTACGCAGATGAAGCTGTGTTCCAATAAAAGGTTATGTAGAAAAACAGCCAAGCCCTAGTTGTCCCAATCTGACCTACACCATTGGTTTTAGATGTCACTCCTTGATAGTAGTTTTGCTTTTAATGAATAAATTGCTATTACAAACCTGCAATAAATATTTTTATGTATACATCATATTTTCACATATACTTATATTCACACACATATATTAAAATAATTTCATAGAAGTTTCAATTCCCTTCTTATAGAGTATCATCAATTTATACTCCAAGCAACAATAAATGAGAGGACATTTTTCATCTTTGCCAATTCGGTACATAAAAAAAAATTGTATCTAATTGTATTTTTAAAATACATCTCTCTTTTGATCGGTGGAATTGCATATAATTTCATTGATTGGTGTCATCATCTTTTTTTTTAACCTTACACTGTGCATGTATATCCTTCGCTTATTTTTCCAAATATAGCTCTGCATTATCTTGTTGGGCAATTTATCAAAAATGAGCTTAAATTATATTAGTTTATGAAAAATTATCTTTAAAATCCTTTTAATGGATGGTGCTAAGGGGCCAGCAAATTCCCATGGTAAATAGAGGTCAAGCAGTTCCTCTTTGCCTAGGAGGATGGTGATCAGACATACATATTTACACTATCACTAATGATTTTACTGGCTTCTGAGGGAACTGGAAATCAGTGCTTTGTTGACAAAAAGTAGCTGGCTTTATCAAAGAATGGAATAACCTACTGAAGAGTCAGTTATGACACCAGCTAGAATTCAACAGCTTGTGTGATGGGACTGATGTACGAGATGTAGTACGTTGTCTGAACTAAACGCTATGATGTGGTGCTCTTTCTCACTAAGCTTAAATGATTGAGTCAATCAATAAATGTAGGAGTATTTCCTTTCACCATGACATTTTTACACTTTTATGATATGTTCCCCAAACATGGACTTTCCTTCTTTGGAGACCTTAGTTCCTAAGAGACCAGTACTTCCACATGTGAACAGTATCTCAATTGAACTTGAAGTTGTGACTGGCCCTATTTAGTTTTTGTCCTTCTTGCTCTGTAATAGGAGTGAAATTACAGGGTTAATGAATCGATTGTGGTCATTGATCCTGGTGATAAAGATGAAATAGCTTTAATGACACGTTCTCTCTTTTTACCAATAAAGAAACTGACATTGCTCAAATTCAGCAAAAACTATTCTACAGAAGTGATTTCATAGTTTAGTAAATAATTTGCATCTTCAATGATAATTTAATCAGATTATATCTTAGTTTGGAGATGCAGAGATTGCAGTGACTTATCCAAGTTAGATCTGTGATAAATATAAAGTTTTCCTAATTCTCAGTCTAATAATTTCCATTTGATACTTGACTGTTCCTAGGATTCAATTAAGGTCATGTATCTTTAGAACTGACAATGCTGAATTATCATTCTAAACACTTTCTTTGAATTTTTAAAATAAAATTTTAACATAATGTACTTGGTAATAATTGTGAGCAAAATTTTATGTCACTTTATTATTGCTTAGGAATATAGTCTGAACTAAGTGTTAAGATCTTTAACATAGCTATTTCAGAAAATATGACTTTTGAATCATTTATTAGGAAGCATAAATAATATTAAAAATGAATATTCGAAACATTTTACAGAGGTTCTGTATCATGTCAGATTTGCAAATGTTTACTTGACTAAAAATGTGTTCAGGATTACTATTTTGGGCAATAGTTAAAATTTTCCACTGAGCTCCTTTTAAAATTATATCTATCAGAATAATTGGTTTTGTTATTATACTTGAATAATATAATTTAGGAATATAAATAATACAGTTTAGGAATATAAATCACCTACTTTCCATTTTTAGCATATAGCATTTACTATTAAATGGCATTTTTTTCATCCAGGACACAAAATAAATGAATGGTGGAAAACCAATACACACATAGGGTTATATTTGCCGTGACAAATCATTTTCTCTAATCCTCTACATTTGACATACATTAACTGGTAAGACATATGAATGTTTACATTAAGGATTTGGGTTGCACTGTACCTAAAATTATTAAAAATATTCAGATTTTACTTTATTTTGGTCTGGCTGACATCCATCCCAAAATAAAATCCAAGAAAATGGAAAAATGCAAAAAAAAAAAAAATGATTAGAGTGATAATATCAGTTAGTTACATTTTTGTCTCTCTTATTAGAGCCAATATACATTTACCTATTGCCAATCCATTTTCTGTCAAGATTGTTAATTCTAAAAAATTATTTTAATAAATTTAAATGTCTGGAAATTAGAAAAAAACTAGCTTATTTTGAAGAGATTCTCTAGTGAAAAAAAATTAAAGGATAGGAAACAAATACAAAAATATCTCTTTTTGATGCCACTGACAGCTAAAATACAGTGAAAATTAAGAAAGGTGAGCAAGGTATCCTCATTTCTGCTTTCTCTCCTCTAGTATATTCTATGATGTCAAATCAGGGGCTGAGAGGCTAAGAAAGTAGAAGCTAAATGGCTGAGAAGATTAGCAAAGCTTCCAACATTCTCAACAGAGTGGGTATCACAAGTGGAGTTCAGGCTCACAAGCAGGGGAGACCTTAGTAAACAACTAGGTTTTCACGTGGGGCCTCTAAGCTACAGCTTCTGACACACCAGAAATTAATCAATTCTTACAAAGATTAAAGTATAGGTTTAAATGAGTTCATTCTCTGGATTGAGGTAATCTACCCCTAAAATACCATATGTCAAAGTCAAGAGTGAATTATGTGAAGAGTAATAAAATATCATCCAGAATCTCAAATTGCCTATACACATCTGATACACAATAATGAGAATTCAACAAAAAATTGCTAGGCATAAAAGTAGGCAAGAACACATGATCAGAGCTCTGAATACTGTTGGACAGAGTAAGTTCTCCTGAACCATGACTCCCACAGTTTAACCACTATAAATTCTGGAATAAAAGTGGAAATTACTACTATTGCAGTATATTAAAACACTGATCATTAAACGGCAATGAAAATTAAGTACAGTTAAAGTGAACAAAAGGTACATATTACCTAAACATAATCTATAGAATAGAATAGAAACTCTGGCAGAATGAATTCATGCATTATGATTTCACTTTTATAAAATTCAAAAGTGAGCTGGATTAATATATGCTGTTATGTCATTATAGTGGTTTCCTTCTAGGTTTGTGACTGTGAAGGATTTATGATTATATCTTACAGTACTGTTAATGTTGTTTTTTTCATTCTTGTTGTGATTAAATGGGTTCACTCTCCATGTAATAATTCATTGAGCTGCATACTTAAGATGTATAGTTTGTATGCTAAAAGCCAATAAAATTTTACAACAATGATTTTTAGCATCATGTAAATTTTTTAAAGATTTTTATTTATTTTAAAGGGGGAGAGAGTATGTGGGGGGGGGGGCAGAGGGAAACAATGTTCAAGCAGACTTCCTGCTAAGCACGGAACTAGACTTGGGGCCTTCATCCCACAACCCATAAAATCATGACCGACTGAGCCACCCAGGCATCCCAGCATCATGTAAATTTTTTATGGATTTGAAATGGTAGTGACATTTTATTTTATTTTTTTTATTTATTTATTTTTAAAGATTTTATTTATTTATTTGAGAGAGAGAATGAGAGACAGCACAAGAGGGAAGAGGGTCAGAGGGAGAAGCAGATCCCCCGCCGAGCAGGGAGCCCGATGCGGGACTCGATCCCGGGACTCCAGGATCATGACCTGAGCCGAAGGCAGTCGCTTAACCGACTGAGCCACCCAGGCGCCCAAAGATTTTATTTATTTATTTGAGAGAGAGAGAATGAGAGAGAGAGAGAGCACATGAGAGGGGGGAGGGTCAGAGGGAGAAGCAGACCCCCCGCCGAGCAGGGAGCCCGATGCGGGACTCGATCCTGGGACTCCAGGATCATGACCTGAGCCGAAGGCAGTCGCTCAACCGACTGAGCCACCCAGGCACCCCTCTTAAATGTTTCTAATGGTTATTTTCCTCTTTCTTTTTTTTTTTTTAAAGATTTTATTTATTTATTTGAGAGAGAGAGAATGAGAGACAGAGAGCATGAGAGGGAGGAGGGTCAGAGGGAGAAGCAGACTCCCTGCCGAGCAGGGAGCCCGATGTGGGACTCGATCCCGGGACTCCAGGATCATGACCTGAGCCGAAGGCAGTCGCTTAACCGACTGAGCCACCCAGGCACCCGGTAGCGACATTTTAAAAACACTAAATAACAGTATTTCCTTAATCTTCAATATGTACAATATTTAATTAATGTAGCTATAATTGGTAAGCTAATTAGTATAGCATATCCATTATTCACTTGTATACATGATGTATTTGTGAGAAATCCTGATATAGAAGAAACAACAGTCATGGTAACAAGCCTGTTAGGGAAAGGAAGAGTACAACAAACTTCCCTGCTAAGTACAATAAGCCTTGGAAATAACCTAAGAGGCAACCACAGAAGATCTCTGAAAGGTGACAAGGGGAGGGTGTAATATATAGTCTGGTTTTGGGTGCTCGGGACTAGAGAAACAACATGGTGGCAGGGTATCTCAGCTCCCCTGACCCAACAAGAGAGTGCAGCCCGATCCCAGTGTTTCTTCCACCAGCCGAGCAACAGAAGACAGCTCAGAGAGGCTCATTCTTCCCCTAGATCAGACTGGGAGGCCCCGAGCAACCTTAGAGCCCAGTACCACAGACAAGGAAGATCAACTGGAAGGCATGCTAGCAATAAGCAGCCAGCAAAAGTACCATGCTTCCTCGTTGGATTCAAGGTTCTCCTTTTCTCAACACCCTCTTCCCCAGGGCAGATTGATCTAGAGCAGTGGGTGGAAACACCAACTGTTCTTCAATAGTAAGTGACCCATAAACACTAAGCCTGTGAGCAACAGCAAGAGGACCTACAACACAGCAATCAGCCTGTCTAAAGGAGCTTCTTTATGTCTTAAGAGTGTGAGATGTCCTGCTTTCACCAGGAGACACAAGGGTGGGTAGGCAGCATTGGCAAAGAGAACCTTGCCATATTAAGTGGATTGGTCCCGGAAACTCTTAGTCCTTATGGGTCAAAGACATCCACTCCCACAGGGAAACGTGAAGATGGCCAGGCCACATTGACAAGAGAGAACCCAGCCCAAAAAGGGAAACAGCCAAGGAAGCTCTTTGTTCCAGTAGACCTGAGTCACCACACCCTACCCAGACACACCTATTTGCCTGGGAGCACCCGAAGAGTGGATTTCTCCGCAAGTGTCAGGCCAGGGAAGCCTGCCTCCTCGTTGCCGTAAGCCTAAGATTCTCCTTCTCCACCAAGAGAAACTTAGTGGTCCAGCCTGAGGAATCCATTTGATCCCTCAAGCAGTCCTCGAAGGTATCAAAGGGAGTCTCATCAGCAACACATAAAAAACCAAGCCAACCAAAATAACACTGTAAAGGCTCTGAAAATTGGGACGCTTGGGTGGCTCAGTCTGTTAAGCAGCTGCCTTCGGCTCAGGCCATGATCCAGGAGTCCTGGGATCAAGTCCCATATTGGGCTCCTTGCTCAACAGGGAGACCGTTTCTCCCTCTGCCTGCTGCTCCCCCTGCTTGTGCTCTCTCTCTCTGACAGATAAATAAAACCTATAAAAAGAAAAGAAAAGAAAAGAAAAAGGCTTTGAAAATTAAACTGTCGTAGAACTACAGGCCACAATACAGGCCAAAACATGCCTACTAAACCTAAACAGTGTGATTGCTTGCCAAAATAAAATATTTAAATAAGACTCAGAGTCCCCTAATAAATAGACAAAATGTACTGATACAATAAAAAATCACTCATCAAACCAAGAACCAACAAAGTTAAAATATGAGTGAAAAAAGACAAAGAACTGCTACAAACTAGATAAATTATCTAGACATTAGGATTATCTGACAAGAGTTTTAAAGCAAAAATCATATTTTAACAAATGAGGAAAAAAAGGAAATCTGAGCAAAGAAACTGATGTTATGAAAATAGAGAACTGAAAACTATAATAATAGAAAAAAAACTCACTGAATGCACTCAACAGCATAAAGAAGACAACGGAGGATAGATTGGTGAATTTGAGACCAACAGGATTTATCCAAACTAAACCAGAAAGAGAAAATAGACTTTCACACAAATAGATGGAAAAAGATTGACAGAATCTCAGGAGACTTTGGGCAATTAAAAAAGGTCCAACATTGTATCATTTTCATCTCAGGAGAAAAAGAAGGCAGAACTGAAAGGGTATTAGAATAATGGCTGAAAATTTCTCAAATTTGGCAAAAGGTATAATCCTACATATCCAAGTACCAGAATGAACCCCAAACAGGGTAAGTACAACACGTCATAATTAAACATTTTTAAATGAAAGGGATAGAAATTCCTTGAAAGTAGCTATAGAGAGATGACACATTACCTATAAGGGGAATACCAATTCAAATGACAGCAGATTTCTCATAGTGACAAGAAGAAAGTAGCACAGCATTTTTCACATGCCAAAAGAACATTTTTGTCAATAGTGAGTGCCATGTTTGGCAAAATGATCCTTCAAGAATGAAAGGGAAATGAAGACATTCTCAGACAAAGGAAAACTAAAAACATTTGTCACTAACAGATTGGAAGATGATTCCATTAAAGAAGGAAATTCTTTAAACAGAAATAATACGCTAAAAGAGAACAATTATGGAGTGTTAGAAATAAGAAAGAACAGGAAGACCTGCAATATAGGTACATGTAATATATAGTCTTTTTATCATGTTGTTTATAAATCACGTTTTAGTTGAATAAAAGATAATACCATTTAATACTTAAGAAAATGATATATAACAGTGGTGATGGTAAATGGGCTTAAGTTAGTACTAATTACTAGAATTAGTAAGATGTTGGTAGCAGTAGACAATGGTAAGTCATGTATATGGTTAGAAAAACCACTACAAAAATATACAGAGAAAGAATAAAAAACATGACAAATAAGTCAAGATGAAATAAAAAAAAAAATATTTAAGTAACCTGTAAGAAGGAAGAAAGGAGAACAAGCAAAAAAGAGAACCGGAGGAAACAGAACCAAAACAAGTGCCAAAATGGCAGATTTAATATGATCAGCAAAGGCAAAACACTATGATCAAGTCTTTCATGTATTCTAGCTTTAGATTATATTTCTTCTTCTTCCCTTTTTCCCTTCTCTTCTCCTCTGGCCCCTCCTCCTCTGTCCTTCCTCTCCCTCCTCTTTCTTCTTCCCCTTCCTCTCCTGTTCTTGTTCTTGCTTCTTCTTCTTCTTCTTTAGATTTATAACCTAAATTTGAAATTGGGACCTGTGGAGATCCCTCACCAGAGATTTTAAAGTAAATTTATTATTTCATGAATTAGCCTATATACATAAATATATCAGTCTGTTTTCTCAACACATGAACATGTTTCAGTGACTTTTCAGTACCCTTGGAAGGCTATAGCAGGGATTTGGATTTTAAAATGTAAGCTATTCATTGTAGGATGGTTCCAGAATTCTTTTCAATTACATCATCAATTGTGTGCTTGAGGAACTGCAACAGACAAAGGATAACACCAAGTTGTAAAATATATGACATATATATCATGGCACCTGTATAAAAAATAAATAAGAATTGAATATGAACTCCAAATTAAATAAAAAGCATCTAAGTGCTCTGAATTATGAGGCTTCTTTTTACAAAAGCAACTGTAGATATTTCCTTTCACTGTAAGTAGCTACAGGAATTTTATAAATTTATTGAGAGTTATTAATGCCTTTAAGTAAGGTCAGAAAGACAATATTTATTATACCAATCATTCAGTTATTCATCCATTCATTCAATAAACATTTATTAGGTTTCTGTATGTTCCAGGTATTTCCGAAAAGTAGGGGTTATACTAGGGGCCAAAAGATAAAACCTTCCTGTCTCATGAACGTGCATTTCAGTAAACATCTTTTGTATATATCTGACTTTAATATCTTTTTTTTTTAAGATTTTATTTATTTATTTGAGAGAGAGAAAGGGCACAAGAGGGGGGAGCGGGAGAGGGAGAAGCAGACTTCCCGCTGAGCAGGGAGCCCGATGCGGGACTCGATCCAGGGACTCCAGGATCATGACCTGAGCCGAAGGCAGTCGCTTAAGCAACTGAGCCACCCAGGCGCCCCTCTTTTTTTTTTTTTTTTTTAAGATTTTATTTATTTATTTGAGAGAGAGAATGAGATAGAGAGAGTATGAGAGTGGGGAGGGTCAGAGGGAGAAGCAGACTCCCCGCCCAGCAGGGAGCCGGATGCCGGACTCATCCTGGGATTCCAGGATCATGACCTGAGCCGAAGGCAGTCGCTTAACCGACTGAGCCACCCAGGCGCCCCTCTTTTTTTTTTTTTTTTTAAGATTTTATTTATTTATTTGAGAGAGAGAATGAGAGAGAGAGAGCACATGAGAGGGGGGAGGGTCAGAGGGAGAAGCAGGCTCCCCGCCCAGCAGGGAGCCCGATGCGGGACTCGATCCCGGGACTCCAGGATCATGACCTGAGCCGAAGGCAGTCGCCCAACCGACTGAGCCACCCAGGTGCCCTGTTTTTTTTTTTTTTTCTTAAAGATTTTATTTATTTATTTGAGAGAGAGAATGAGAGAGAGAGAGCACATGAGAGGGGGGAGGGTCAGAGGGAGAAGCAGACTCCCCGCTGAGCAGGGAGCCCGACGCGGGACTCGATCCCGGGACTCCAGGATCATGACCTGAGCCGAAGGCAGTCGCTTAACCGACTGAGCCACCCAGGCGCCCTGACTTTAATATCTTACTCTAAAACTTTCAGACGGTATAGGACTTTGTGGCATTTATCTTTAATAATACAAGTTTAAATGTAACTGTATTCCTACTTTATCTATGTGACCAAGATTGTCTTCATAATTTCTTCCCTTATCTCATTAAGAGAGTGCGATGCCAGTTTATCCACCCATTCCCCCATTAACTCATTTATTCAACAACATTCATTATATGCAGGGTATTCTATGCTTGGCACTTGAATAAGGCACTGACATGTCTTAAGAAACTTATAGTCTAATAAAGCACATCCAAAATGTTAAATAAATATATGCAGAATTTGATCACTCCTGAAAGCACTACTTTCTCCCCATTTAATCTCAAATTCCAATACCTATATGCTTTAAAAAGTAAGAAGCAGGAGGTGCCTGGGTGGCTCAGTCGGTTAAGCGTCCGACTCTTGATTTTGGCTGAGGTCATGATCTCAGGTTGTGAGATGAAGCACACCCCCCACCCTGCTGGGCTTTAGGCTCAGTGTGGAGTCTGCTTGAGATTCTCTCTCTCCCTCTACCCCTCCCCCCCTTGCACGCCCTCTCTCTCTCTCACAAAATAAATAACTAAAATCTTAAAAAAAAATAAAAAGTAAGAAGTGGGAAATTCTGGGATGGATAATGAAGTTTCACTTCAAGGTTTACCAAGAAGTAGAGTTTGTCTCTTTTATATCCCGAATGCCTGAGATAGTGCCTGGTACAGAGTCACTGCTCAGAAAATAGTGTTCAATGGATTAAATAATGATTTATATAACTTTTTTTTTTTTTTTTTTTTTTTTTTAGCAAACTGGTTAACAAGAAGGTGTTTGGTAGTAATGTCTAGTCAAGAGGACAGCACTGAGTCCACTAGGTTGAGATGAAAAAGAATGTAGACTAACAGACCATTGCTATCATCTTAGAGGACGCATGTTCCCTACAACAGTACTACAAGCGTAGGGATTTATATAAATATTATTTTATTGATGTGTTGCACACATATGTTTACAGGATGTATTAGGAGACTGAAAGACCTGGAACATTTACTCTATGTGTAACTTTTCTTTATAAAGGGATATATTATTTAAAAAAATTTAAAAGTGGCAGCAGAGACCTCATTTAATAACATACTTATTTTTAATCCATAAAGTCACATACTTTTTATATTAGAAGCTACATTGGAGATAGTTCTTGACTCCTCTAATTCTGTGACCCTTCCTTATATAACATTGTCCAGTTAAAGGGAGAATAATGAGTTAAAATGATAACTTCAAGCAGAAAACCATACAAGAATAATTATTCAATCTTAGATTTCTGGTTTTGAATTCATCAATAACATCCTACTTTTTACATACAACTTAAACCTTTCAAATGTATAAATACAAGGCTAAAACACCTAAATTTCTCTAGCCTGAAATATTCCTTATCTTTTACCAATGTTCTTCTATTTTACATAGTCAATTTGTTAATACCTGTTAAAAAGTTCTAAGAAATGTATAAAAATCTCATGTGATGTAGCATATTTGTTCTTTATTCAGATTTGCACAACAGAGAATTCTCTATTCCATCCATCTCTTCTGCACATAGTGAAATTCTATTGGTTGGTTTGACCTCCAAATGCAGTTACAATGTTAAAAAAGGAATTTTGACTGGATAATCAGCAGTGATAGAGAAAGTTAAGAGAAGTGTATCATATAGACTGGCAAATTAGTCAATATGGCTGGTGTGTTTTATGTTAAGAGTCTTTTGCGGCAATAAAGTTCCAGCTTGTAAACTTGCAAGGGTATGGCAACTGAAGGCTTTTTATCCCTTCTATCCACAGAGAATTCAATCAGCCTTTTAAATCACCTTCTCTTTGATGAAAGTAAAATATCTTAAAGTTTCCCCATAATGAATTCTTGGAAATATCTTTCATATAGGGACTAATAAAAGTACTTCTAAGGTAAAATTTGCAAACATACATCTCAGTTTGCCGTCAACCTATATTTCTCTGTATCAAATAATTCTTTTGAAAAGGTCATTGTTAAGTATATTAAAAATGTTGCATAGATTAGAGACTGAAGAGGCTGGCTCCCAGAAATCTAAGTATAAGAGAATGCCTCTGAAAATTTCACTTTCTAAAAATTACAATAATTGGCAAGTTTCCTCCCCATCTCAGAACAGTGAAAAGATCCACTTGGGTTTTTCTAGGCATTTTATCTTTTTTTTTTTTTTTTTAAGTAGGAATTCCTCTCACAGGATTTCTATCTCAATTTCTCTTCTTACAATCTGACAAGCCCGAATTGATGGCTGAATAACTCAATTAAAACTTTTTTTTCAGTTTCTCTCCCTTTGCCTGATGATTCCTATTAAATGTATGAGCAAAGCGAAATGACTTTGCAGGAGATGAACCTTTGATAGTTAGGGATTAACTTTTCTGTGTTTGCACATGGAGGTCCCTTTTCATTCTTTATAAGTGGGTTCTAATGATACAGAAACTCCATTTATCATGGTACATTAATTAGATGTGCTATACTCCCTAAGATAAAATGCATAATAAAAATGTAAAGCCAGATGAAACAACCTTTCCTCTTAAGAATGTCAGGGACCAGGTTATTCAAACACAGATTGCACATTTTTCTCTCTCTTTTTTTTTAAGTTTAATAAGCTATTGTTACCTTTAACCCAGACCAACACTTCTCTTCCACTCACCAGGTTTAGCCTCCTCACTTAATTTTCCAGATTCTTCAGTCAAATACCAGTCAGTTCATTAAGTGACATGTAAGTATGCTGAGTTCTTGGGAGTTGTCATGTTCTTTCTCTTTCTGTCCACCTGTATAAAGACAAAGGGAATAAGTTGACCTCATTTGAAAGCCCTGTCCCCAACCATTTTATAATTACACCGATGCAACCAATTAATTCCACCTTCTCCCTGATAGTTCCTTTGGATTCAGAGTTGCTCTGTCTTTCCTCTAAAACATTCTGTTTCAGACAGAAAAGCAATGAAAATAGATATCAGGGCTTCACATATTTCTTATCCTTTCACCTATCTGCTTTATTTTATCTATGTATGAGGAGAAAAGAGTCCTGAGTGGGGACTCAGGATACCAAGTTTTTAAGTGTACTTTTATGGGAACTTTGCTTACATTTTCTGATCTATACAATGCATGTGTTAGATTAGAGAATCTCAAAATTTCTAACAACCTTTGACATATTATTATTTTATTATATAAATGAAATTATTTCTTATAGAAATATCATTTATTCATGCTTAATAATTAAAAGACTTCCAGTTTCCCGTCCAACATATAAAGAGTTTGAAAATCATCTTTCTCATTCTCACAAGAAGAATAAAACTCAACAAACAGAAAATCACCAACTTTTCTCAGGTCCTTCAGAGAATGGAGGACACAAGGCAAATTATCGCCCAACTGAAGAGACAGGTGGCTACAGAGAATCATTACTTCCGGGAACAGAAGTCTGTAGGTAAAACCAGCATCAATAAGAACACTGTAATCTATAACTGACAAATTCCTGAAGGTTCAATGTGTGCTAGCTTGAGAATTAAAAACTCTGAAGGGGACCAGTCTTAGGGAGCACTCACACTTCCTTGAACTTTACCTCCAGGGGCCCTAGCAGTTTTTCACTGTAAAAATCAAAGAGATACCCTGTCATGCTTCCAGCAGGAAAAGGAAAAAGTAACAATTTTGAAATGTACCAGAGCTAGCTGTTCTTAGCAAAGCCTGCGGAGGGGCACCTGGGTGGCTCAGTTGGTTAAGTGGTTAAGCTTCTGCTTTCAGCTCAGGTCATGATCTCAGGGTCCTGGGATTGAGCCCTGCATGATGGACTCCCTGGTCAGCGGGGAGCCTGCTTCTCCTGCTCCCTCTGCTGTTCCCCCCCCCCCTTGTGCTCTCTGGCTCTCTCTTGCTCTCTGTCAAATAAATAAATAAAATCTTTAAAAACAAACAAACAAACAAACAAAAAAACCAAAGCCTGCCTGAAACTATTTTACCTGAGCTGAACTGAGGGAGGCTTTATCAAAGGATCACCAACATGAGTAAAGGGAAACACCCATATCTAGCCCCCTAAAGCCTTTGACATGGGAGAAGGAAAATACAGGTTCACTAAAAGACTGAGATCTAATCATAGGACTACAGAACACTTCCTTTCCCTCAACAGCTTTCCATGACATTAATAAGGCTCCTGTATAACAGCAGGATATTACAGCCAAAAGAACTATAAGACTCAGGATTTTCAAGGGGTCTCTAGGTATGTCCGAAGACAGCAGGGGAGACTCAAACAGGGGAACTATAGGAAATTTTAGTCTCTGAGAGCACAGCTGCAACAAACAGTAAACACCATCTAATTCCTGCCAAACATGAAACTTCACACTAAAGGCCTATCTACATCAGTTTCCTTTACCTAATATGACATGTCCAGTTTTCAACAAAATTTGCAAGGCATGCTAAAAGGCAAAAAACACAGTCAAAAGAGACAAATCGAGCCTTAGAACCAGACTCACATATAGCAGATATTTTTGGAATTATCACACCAGAAATTTAAAACAACTATGGTTAATATGCTAAGGGCTTTAATGCAAAAAGTAGACACCATGCAAGAACAGATGGATAATATAAGCAAAGAGATGGAATCTCTAGCAAAGAATCAAAATAAAGTTCTAGAAATGAAAAACATCCTAAGTGAAATGAAGAATGTCTTTGATTTTTTTTATAAGTAGACTAAACATGGCCAAGTGAAGAATCAGTCAATCTGAAGATATGTCAATAGAAACTTCAAAAACTGAAAAGGAAAAAGAAAAAAAAAGGGGGTGGCATAAAATTTAAGAACTGTGGGACAATTATAAAATGTGTAAAACATGTAATGGGAATACCAGAAGGAAAGAAAGAGGGAAACAAAGAGAAGAGTGTTTGAAGTAAAAATAGCTGAGAATTTTCCAAAATCAATTACAGACGATAAGCACTGATCCAGTGAGCTCAGAGAACACCAAGGGGGATAAATACAAGAAAAAAAAAATCTACATCTAGACATACCATATTCAAACTGCAGGAAATAAAAGACAAAAAGAAAATCTTGAAAGAAGCCAGAAGAAATACATGTCTTACCTACTAAGAAACAAGATAAGAATTACATTAAATGTCACTTTACTAACCATGCAATCAAGAAGAAATGGAATGAAATATTTAAAGAGTTGAAAGAAAAAAATAACTAAAATTCTGTATCCTGTAAAATTATCCTTCATAAATGAAGAAGAAATAAACACTCCTTTAGACAAAATTGAGGGAAGATTTTGCTACTAGATCTGCCTTGCAAGAAATGTGAAAAGATTTTTCAGAGTAGGGAAAAAAACTATAATAGACATAAAGAAAGAATAAGCATTGGAGAAGGAATACATGAAAGTCAAATGAAACATTTTTTTTCATATTCTTAATTGATTAAAAGATAACAGGGTGTTTGAAATTATTATAGGGACAATTTATTTCTTGATTATAGCATTTGAATAAGTGACATGAATAACAGAGATGCTATATGTGGATGGGAGGGAGGAATTGGAAATATGCTAAGTTATTCATTCTACCCATGAAGTGGTTTGGTGTTATTTGAAAGTAAGCCTAAATTAGTTGTAAATATATATTGCAAACTTTAGGGCAAACACTAATAAAATTTTTTCAAAAGAAATGTAATTGATAAGAGATAAGAGAAAATGTAATCATAAAATATTAAGTAAAACAGAAAAGACAGAAAAAGTGTGGAAGACAGTAAAGAAAGAAAAAGAAATAGAAAACATTTACAAATATGGTAGATAGTAAGCTAACTATATCAATAATACTTTAAAGTTTATCTAAATACATCTACTAAAAGACAAATTGTCTGAAGGATAAAAAAATAACAATATATTGTTTACAAGAAATTACTTTAAATATTTAGACACATATTTAAAGTAAAGGGATTGAGAAAGATATACCATGCTAAAATTAATCAAAAGAAAGCTGGAGTAGCTATATTAGTTTCAGATAAAGCGAAGTTCAAAACAAGGAAAATTATCTTCTTCCTTTTTTCTTTCTTCCCCTCCTCCTTCTTCACTATTTTAACTTATATCATAAATTTATGTAATAACAAAAGAATATTTTTATGTTCACACTCAAATTTGAAATTTGGAACTGTGGAAATTGTTTAATACAGACTTCAAACTAAATGTATTATTTCATGAATTAATCTGTACAAATAAGTGTATGGTTCTATCAGTCTATTTTCTAAACATTTGAAATATTGGAATTATTTTAAAATATAAGCTGTTGGGCAAATAGAAAATTCAGGGTGGGATAAAGAAGAGCATCACATAATGATAAAAAAAAGATATAACAATCTTTAATGTATATGCACATAATAATACATCAAAATACCTGAAGCAAAAATGATAGAACTACAGGGAAAAACAAACAAATCTACTCCTACAGTTGCATACTTCAATAGCTCTCTAACAATCATTGACAGAACCAGCAGGCAGAAAATCAGTTAGTATATAGTTGAACTGAACAGCCTCATAAACTAAATGGATCTAATTGACATTTAAAAACACTTCATTCAATACACATTCTCCTCAAGCTCACATTGAACATTTACCAACATGGACAACATTCTGGACTGCAAAACACATCTTAATACATTGAAAAGAATAGACAAAGTATGCACTTAGACCATGTGGAATTAAAGAGAAGTTAATAACAGAAAGATAGCTGGAAAACCCCAAAGCATTTTGAGATTAACATCACACTTCTAAATAGCACATGGGTCAAAAAAGAAGTCTTAAAAGGAACTTTAAAATATTTTGAACTACATTAATATGAAAATACAAGTTGTCAAAATTTGTGAGATGCAGGAAAAGCAGTGTTTAGAGGGAAATTTACAGCACTGAATGCATATATTTGAAAGAAGGAAGATCCTAAAACCAATGACTTAAGCTTCTACATTATGAAATAAGAAAAGCAAGAGCAAATTAAATGCAGAATTAGCAGAAGAAAATAAATAATAAAAATCAGGATGGAAATCAATGAAATTGGAAACAGAAAAATAATAGAAAAGAACTGGCTTGTTATGAATTTGTCAAATTAACACTTGTTAAGTAGAGCACAGGGTGCTGGATGGTGAGTTGTGGTTCAACAACAAACCACAAGAGAAACTGAAATACAGTTTATTACCCACAGGTCCTAAAATAAGTACCTGGCATACCTTGAGGGTCCAAACAAGAAGGTCAAGGCAGAGTACAGACAGAGAAGAGACAGACACATCCTATATTATTTTTTGATATTATACTGTACTGGATCTTCTAGCTTATAAATTACGACAAATGTAAGGAAATGTATACAGATTAGGAAGGAAAAATAAATCTCTGTCCACAGATGGCCTGTCAGTGTACTAAATACCAAAGATTTAACAAAAAAATCTTTTAACTAAAAGCCATTAGAGCAAGGTTGTAGGATAACATGTTAATAATTTTTTTTCCTATATATAAACAATAAAGAATTAGAATTGAAGCTAAAAGTATAACAGCCCTTTAATTAACACCCCACAATTACAATTCTTTGGTATAAATCTAATAAAATATTTTCAAGCTCTATAAGGAAAGCTGCAAAACTGATGCAAGTAATCAAAGAAGGACTCAACATTTTCCCTGTTTGTGGTTAAGAAGACATTATTGCTAAGATCTCAGTCCTTCCAAAACTCCATCTGTAAACAGTTCTTCCCAACTTGATCTATAAATTCAAAGCAATCCCAGTCAAAATCCCAGCAACTTTTATTTTGTGTTTATTAACAAGTAGATTCTAAAGTTTCTGTGAAAAAGCAAAAGTCCCAGAATAACAAACATGATATAGAAGGGAAAGAATGAAGTTGGAGGACTGACACCACCTCACTTCAAGACTTACTATAAAGCTACAGTAATCAAGACAGTGTGGTATTGGTGACATATCAGATAACTAGATCAAAGGAAGAGATTCCAGAAATAAGCATACACAAAGATAGTCAACTGATCTTTGACAAATTATCAATGGCATCCCAACAGAGAAAGGATAGTATTTTCAACAAACAGTGTTGGAACAATTGGGCATCCAAATACAAGAAAAACGAATCCAGACACAAACCTTATACTTTCACAAAAATTAACTCAAAATGGATCAGACATAAATGTAAATATAAATCTATAAAACATCTGTAATATAACAGTAGAAAATCTAAGTGGCCTTGGATTGACAGTGAGGTTTCAGATAATATTGCTGTGTAAAGACACTGTTACAAGAATGGAAACAATAGCCACAGAATGGGAGAAATATTTTCAATGTATGTAACTCAGAAAAGACTTGTATTTAAAATACACATGAGCACTTGGAACTTAATAATAAAAAAAAATAACTCAATTAAAACATGGGAAGATATCCCTTAATTTTTTTTATTAATGTAACTAATGTTACATTAGTTTCAGGTGTACAACATAGTGATTTAACATCTCTATACATTATGCTGTGCTCACCACAGGTGTAGCTACCATCTGTCACCATACAACACAATTACAATGTCATTGACTATATTTCCTATGCCGTGCCTTTTATTCCCATGACTTCTTCACTCCAAAACTGAAAGCCTTTATCTTCCACTCCCCTTCACCCATTTGCCAATACCCCGCTGCCCTCTGGCAACCATCTTAATAGACACCTCACTAAAGAAGATATGTAGATGGCAAATACATCTACTTCAAAATTCTCAATATCAATATTATATGCAGTTAGGAAATTGCAAGTGAAACAATTAAGATATCACTACACTAAAATACCAAACAGTGGCAACACCAAATGCTGATGGGGAAATGTAGCAACAGGAAATCTCACTGTTGTTTGCTTTCTAGGGATACAAATTATAAACCCAGTTGGCAATTTCTTAAAAAGAAAAACAGCCTTGGGGCGCCTGGGTGGCTCAGTTGGTTAAGCGACTGCCTTCGGCTCAGGTCATGATCCTGGAGTCCGGGGATCGAGTCCCGCATCGGGCTCCCTGCTCGGCAGGGAGTCTGCTCCTCCCTCTGACCCTCCCCCCTCTCATGTGCTCTCTGTCTCTCTCATTCTCTCTGTCTCAAATAAATAAATAAAATCTTTAAAAAAAAAAAACAGCCTTACCATACAATCTAGCAATTATGCTCCTAGATATTTGCCAAAATAAGTTGAAAACATATGTCCACACAAAAACCTACACTCTAATACTTATAGCAGCTTCATTCATAATTACCCAAATTGGAAGCAATCAAGATGTCCTTTTAACAAACCAGGGTATGTCCATACAATAGAACACTATTCGGTGATAAATGAAATGAGGCATCAAGTCATACAAAGACATGAAGGAAACTTAAATACATATTGGTAGGTGAAAGAAGCCTGATTGAAAAGGCTTCATCCTATGTGATTCCAACTATATGAAATTCACCAAAAGGCAAAAAAGTAAAAATATCATCAGTGCTTCTCGGAAGTTATTTGTTGGGGGGGGTAGTGGTGAATAGGTGGAGGACAAGGGATTTTTAGGGTAGTGAGTCTACAATATATGCTACTGTAATGGTAGATACATGATATGCTTTTGGTAAAGCCATAGAACTGTACAACATAAAGAGTAGACCCTAATGTAAATTGTTGGCTTTAGATTTTAGACATCAATATTGTTTTATCAGTTGTAACAAATGCACCACCACGATACAAATTGTTAATAATAGAGTAAACTGAGGGTGGAGGGAAAGAATGTAAGTAGTAACTTTTTGTACTTTCTGCTCAATTTTACTATAAACCTAATGTTGCTCCAAAAATATCTATTAATTTTTTGAAAAGTGGTAGAAGATTGACCTTGAAAGATTTATTGAATGTCTAACATAATCATAAATTTCATTGGTCATTATAATTCATAAATAGTATCATAATTAATAAATAACCATGCAGTGCTTTAAGTTAATAAAATGATTTTATTGATTATCTAAGTTATTCTTCTGAACAAATATCTTTAAAAGACATGGAATATATTTTTATCTCCATTTCACAGATGAGGAAGATGATGCCAGAATGATGATCAACAGTAAATAAGTGCTAGGCTTACTCTTTAATTAGAATTTGTGGCCAGAACAGTGCTTTTTAGCCCCAGCCTCAAGCTTGAATGTAGCAATATAGATTCGTATCCTTCTTATTAGGACAATGGAGTTTTCCCTCAGATACTAAAAAGCAAATGTCAAATAATCTTATCCATAAAGCATTTAAAATTGGATTTGAAAAAAAGAACGCTTAATTAGAGAAAGTATAATTTGAAGCTTTATCTTTCATATATGGTTTTAATTTATGTCTTAGTCATTGTAACAATTCAAGGAAAATGACTTCAAGTAATTTTAACTAGGTCAATCTTTTTTACACTTAATGTTTTTTCTGATTTTCTTATTTATTCCATATATTCAGTTTTTGAATATATTTGAATTTCAGAGTTTTAGAGAACTCTGAATAAGCAAGATTAGACTATCAAAAATCAAGAGTATTGAAATGACCAGAAATATTCATCAAATGTTACTCATATTAATAACATTGCTGTTCCTTATGTAACGATATAGTTTTTATGGAGACTTACATACTTTCATACAACACTGTCTTGATTATAATTTATTTAATTCTTTCTAGCTTCATATGTCTATATCCTTTTTAAAACAGTTCCTCTACATCTTATCCTTCTTCCTTCCCTTCCTTTCTTCTTTCTTTCCTTTTTTTCTTTTCTTCTTCCTTTCTTTCATTTTATATTCTTTTTACAGTATGGAGAAGAAAGCTAATGCTATAGGTTTTCAACAATGTCAACTGAACAAATGTATGTCAAGTCAAAATGAGATGGCAGTAATCATGCCATATTGACATCGTGTTTTATATATGCCAAACACTATTCCAAGTATGTTTACATAAATTTATTTACTCCTTATATCAACACTTTAAAATAGGTTTTATTATTAGCTTTGTAGCATGTCAAAAACTACAGTGAGAGAAAATGCTGGGATTAAAGCCCACATGGTTTGTTCCTGGACTCTTCACCCCTAATCACTATAATATACTCTCAAATGAAGAAATTATTTTAATAACAGAACAAATAGCTCATATTTCCCAGGAAAAAAAATGCAGCATTTATTTAAGATAATGTGTATACTTTTAAATATAGTTGTCCTTGGGGTGCCTGGGTGGCTCAGCCAGTTAAGCGTCTGCCTTCGGCTCAAGGTCATGATCCCAGGGTCCTGGGATCGAGCCCCGCATCGGGCTCCCTGCTCCGCAGGAAGCCTGCTTCTCCCTCTCCCACTCCCCCTGCTCATGTTCCCTCTCTCGCTGTGTCTCTCTCTGTCAAATAAATAAATAAAATCTTAAAAAAAAATAAAATAAATAAATAAATATAGTTGTCCTTTAACTACCTTCTTAATAATGAATATAAGAATACTTATCGTGAAATCTTACAGTTAACATACAAAATAATTTTCAAAAGTCTTTTCTTGGTAATGTTTTTGTCGCTGTTGCTTCTTGTATGCTTGGAGTTGGGTGGGGGGGCAAGTCTGAATTACAAAAGAAACCATATACCATTGTCCTTACATGTCTAGAAAAAACTATATATAATAAATGTGATGTTATAGAAATTATGGAAAAACTTATGGCTGATAAATACTAAAATACCTAAGTAACAGTGTAGCAACTGTGAAGTCAAATAATAAAATATAAATAATTTTCCTTTGTGCTATATTTTTTTCAGACTGAAGTTGTAAATATAAATGTAACTATTGTGCTAATAATTATAAATAAGGCCAAAATCAAACAATAAATACATGGAGTAGCTTACACGAACCAAATAAGAAATTATAACAAATAACTTCATGCCAAACCTCCAGTGCTGTAATGATTTTAAATTAGAACACAACATTTCTAAGATAGGTTGCTCATTTAACATTTTTAGGATCTGTCAATAAGATCACTTTCGGTATGAAACAGCCTATTTATTTTGATTAGGACGAAAATTCCCCAATGAAACATTGAAACAGAGGCCAACAATAACACTTGACTAACCAAATGCCCAGCAAGCTACTGCATATCCTTGAGGATTCAAATGGGAAAACAAACAAAAACCTGAAAATGTCAATGCCACTTGCAGATTCCATATGGGCCCTTTAAAAATAACCATCCTACAAAGGTTGGGAAGCTTTAGATATAATCAACTGACTAGGGAGTCGGTAGTTTTTCTATGGTTTTGCATGATAGAAATTGCAAGTTTTCTATTTCCATCATGAAATAAACTTTATAAGTCAATGCTTTTGTGTTCGTCAAATATCTGATGAGGTTTGAAGGAAATATATCCTGTTGCTTGCCATTAGAGAGAAAATAGATACTCATGAATTGTTTTGACCTAAAATTCTTTGGCAGGATTTATACATAGTTTAAGGCAAGGATTTATACATAATTTAAGGCAAGACCTTTTAATATACTGGCTATTTTTGTTCCCAAAATCTATGTTGTGCATATGGATATTGTGTGAATGGCTATCTAAACAAGAATATTTTTCAAATAAATTTGGATTTTCAGAAAAGGATTTTGGACACTGTATAATTTAAATAAACAGTTGAATTCAACAGAAAAATGTTGAGAAATGAATGTCAGATTTGCTACAAAATGATGAAGTAATCATAAACCTTGTGGTGAATGTACCAAAATATTTAAACAAAAATAAATAAACACAACATTAAAAAATCTAGACTCTCAAACAAATTTCATAATTTTTATTAAAAAGGAAAGCAGGAGGGGAAAAACTGAAAAAAGTTATGTCTCTGTATTGCCATTAGTATCATGGTCCTGAAATGTAAGAGAAGTCTATTTCTGTAGATATTATCAATAGAAACAAAACACTGTTATTAGGGACTGTATATGTAGAAATTATATGATAACATGATTTCAGAAATAGACACCATTTTGATCTCTTTGTGGCATGATAACCCAAAAGCATTTGCTATTTCCCAGCAAGCCACAGGGCTTTTTACTTAATCATCTCTTATTGTTTCCTTTGAGTATTTATCTCCATATACCAATTTTGAGTAAGAAATGTGTTTGGGATTAAAAAAAAAATAGGGAGTCCCTAACTCCAGACCTTCTTTCATTGTAAACACAAAGAAAAGGAAGGGAGTTGGATATGGTTAAAATTGTATTTTCTTTTTATTTTCTATATACTAGACATACTAGATATAATCTGCACTGAATACTTCCCAAAATTTCTAAAATCCTTTTCTCTGGGGACCCTGAATACATGTAATGAAGATGAAAATGAGTTGAGATTTCTTGAGGCTTTTGTCTGAGTATCCGCAATTATGACAAGATGACTATCCTGTTGGGGAGTGAGAATAACAATACAGCCTCAGGAAATCATCATACTTTTCTCATTATTTAAGTTGGGAAAAATGAAGGCCCAGAATGACATTTGAATAAATAATTTACTTTATTTGAGACTTGGAAAGTTTCACAGATAATAGTTAACATTTCTCTCTTATCATACTTTTTGATATAAGCACATTATATTATTTCATTAATTTCTTTTAACACATCTTTGAAACAGATGCATTGTTTCTCTATTTTATGGGTGAGTGAATTTATTAATGAGAGGTTAAAATATTTCTTAAAGTCACATAGCCTTTAAATGGTGGCATCTGGATTCAAACCTAGGCAGTCTCTGTCAAGTGCTAGATGGATAGTATCAAAGAAAAATTGCACTGGACTAGTTACACAGGCAAGGAAGATTTTATTCAACACTGTTACAATATGGGAGAGAGACTGAACTCAACTTCTGTGCAACAAAAGGCAGGAGAGTTTTTAAATGTTGAAGTGAGCTAGTGGAAATGTACTGGAAGATATTAGTGGGGAGGTTGGTCAATGTGATTAAGCCATCTGTACTTGCTAATTGACATTAATTTAAGTTAGGTTCCTATCTTAATAGCAGAGAGGAGACAGGGGCATTATTTTTCTTGATGATTACATTTCGAAGGCAGGGCTCCCAGGTCCTAGAGAAAGAATTTCCTCGGTGATAAAATCTGCAAGAGACTGGGAGAAGATTTACACCTCAAAGGGGCAAAGAAAGAATTTACAATTGCAAATTTTGTAAAATACATGCTCTAAGAAAAAGAAGGTCAGGGGACTACAGTTAGGAAGAAAATTGTCTAAAATTGTCTAAAATTAAGCTGAAGGGAATATTATAGCCATTTTAGTCAATAGCTAAGTGGATGGCTAAATAGATGGATAGATGGGTGGATGAATAAATTGATGGGTAGTGGAAAGATAATCAGTCTATCACAATTCTCATGCAAACAAGACTTTGTGAGAGAAAAAAAAAAGACCTTTAGACAGTATATATTTATTCTTGTTTATAATAAGCATCTCTTAGCAAAAACATTTATATCATTGTGTACTTTGTTGAAAGGTCATATTAATATTCCAATAATTTGTTTCATTTTCTGTAAAACTAAATGGAAAACATTATCTGATAATATCAAGGGAATCTCCTGTCCCATTTAGAGAATTTTCCCAGAATATTCAATGATGTATTACAACCATAGAGTGACACTAGAAAATTTCAATTTATTGTAAACTTTTGATAGTATCTTTAACCCTTGATTTATTTTTCATTAACATACTCATATTTATATATTTAGCAAATAAATGTTAAGTGACTATTTTATGACTGACAATGTTCTATGCTGGGGCAATTCAGAGGTCAAAAGTAAACAAATTATGGTTTTGGGGGATGGAAACTATGAAGAAAAATTAAGGTGGGAAAGAATATAAGAATCTAAGAAATGAAGGCATTTTTCTTCTTTTTTCATTATTTCATTTCATTTTGTTTCATTTTATTTCATTTATTTTATTTTAGAAAGTAGTTAAGACAGATATCTTTGGAAAATGGGACTCAGCATAGGCAAGCGAGAGTCCCAAATAGAGGGAGCAAATACTACAGTTGCCCTGAGGCTTGGCTGAAGGGCAAGTAGAAAAGTGTGTTTTGATCAGAAAGGGAAAGTCATGGATAACTTAAGAAGAAATGAAGGGTCAAAGAAAAATTTGTAGACCATGTTATGTGTAGTGTGCACATTATCCTAAATTTGAGAGCATATGTTTGGAAGTTTTGAGTAGGGTCATGTATCAGGTTAATAGGTTCCTTTACAACAAATTTGTGATTTTATACTCTGGCAACCTCTGAAATTTTTCAGATATACTTGGCTGTCTTGTACCTAGAGGTATTACTCTAATCCTTGAAGTATATTTTAAGTTTGCACAAATTCCAAAGCTATATTTCTACTTGTTTATTATGGTTCTCAACAGTAACCTGCTGAAGAATCACTATATTCCACCTCTGTCTAAGATGCAGAAAGTTAGAAAGAATATCTCTGCTATCTAAAAAGAAAAATTCAGAAGAAAACTACAAAATCATAACTTTCCTTGGACCCATCAGTGAGATGAGGTTTTAGGGCAACCAAATAGCCTGAGTTCCTAGACGGGAAAGGTCAGCCATCTCTTTGAGATGTGCGGTATATGGATTATTTCACCTGTGGCAGAGAAAGAACAGACTACCATACAAGTATGTAAGAAGAAATCTGCTAAAATTTAACAAAAAACTTTAACAGCCATGCAGGAGCTACTGTAAGAGCATAAAGCCATTAGAAATCCCAAGTCAAAGGGACTTTACAAGCACGTGTGGACTCATTTCAACTTCTACATGTTTCTCATGGGAAATACAAAAGACCTATTTATAGGCAAACTGTACATCATTATTTATTAATGTCCTTGTTTTCTATATAAACATTGTAGATAGCACATTTAAAATTAAGAAAGAATATACAAATATATAATAAATTATAATATAATAAAATATTATATAATATATAAAGAAGAATATATAATAAATAAATTAAGAAAGAATATATATACTTTTGATCATTAAATATAAGAACAAGACAGAAATCCATGTATTATTTAAAAAATGTACTTTGCAAATGTCCCTTCACATTCTGACTAAAATAAATAATATGAGTAGCACTCATTTTTTTTTTTTTGGCTTTTCATTACAATCCAGTTTTATATTAAATAAATTATATGGGATATACCCAAGTGGACTTGCATACATTTTGCATAATTATAAAGGATGGAAAGGTCTGAAATTACCATTTGATATTTTTATTGCTGTTTTTAAGCGATGTGACTACCCATAAATTGAGCTGTTCTGATATCCCATATAGGACTAATTCATTAGCCTAAATAGGAACTAAAAAAAGTATCAGGGGGAAACAACAACAACAACAAAAACAACCAGGGAATGGATATCAAAGTAGAAAATTAAGTATTTTTTCTCAGAAATACAGGATCTTAAAATTAACAGGTTACTTATGTGAACTTGTACTTTCTCTTCATATTTATCATGTTTTAACATCACATTAAGCATATTGAGATTCTGTGGTGATTGGATAAGAACAGACATATAATTCAATGGAATAGAATTGAGACAGTAAGTAAATACCTACATTTATAGCTAACTGATTTTTGACAAGGTTTCTAAGATAAATCAATGGGGAACAAATAGTCTTTCCAATGAACAATGATAGGACAACAGAATATCCACTTAACAAAAGAATGAGGTTGAATCCCTTCTTATACCAAAAATAAAAATCCAAATAACTCTATTAAAAATTAGCAAAAATTTGGAATAAGCCCTTCTCCCAAGAATGCATATGTATAGCCAATAAGCACATTAAAAGATGCTTAACATCATTAGTCATTAGAGAAATGAAAATCAAAACCTCAACAAGATACCACTTTGTACCCACTAGATGACTATAATCAAAAATACAATGATAGTGTTGGTGAAGATGTGGATAAATTGGAACTCTTATACATTGCTGGTAGAAATGCAAAATGGTGTGCCATGTTGGCAGAAACAGTTTGGCAGTTCATCAATTGTTAAACATAAGAGTTACTGTATGACCCAATGATTTAATTTCTAATTATCTATCAAGATAAATGAAGCTTATATGTAAATACTCATTGCAGCTTTATTCAGAGAAACCAAAAAGTGGGGACAATTCAAGTTCTCATCAACTGATAATTGAATAAACAATATTCGACTGTATATCCATTCAGGGGAATATTGTTTGGCAATAAAAACTGAATGAATGGGGGTGCCTGGGTGGCTCAGTCCTTAAGCGGCTGCCATCAGCTCAGGGTCATGATCCCAGAGTCCTGGGATCGAGCCCCACATCAGGCTCCCTGCTCAGCAGGAAGCCTGCTTCTCCCTCTCCCACTCCCCTCGCTTGTGTTCCCTCTCTTGTTGTGTCTCTCTCTGTCAACAAATAAATAAAAAATCTTAGAAAAAAACCTGAATGAATGGACTACAACATGAATGAATCTTGAAAACGTTATGCTAAGTGAAAAAAAGCTGGTCACAAAAGATTACATATTGTATGATTATATTTATATAAAATGTCCAGTATAGGAGAATCCATGGAGACAAAAATAGATTAGTGGTTGTCAGAGGCTGTGTGGGAAGGGGCATGGTGAATGTGAGTGCAGTGGAGTTTCTTCTAAGGGTGATTGAAATGTTCTAAAGTGAAATAGTGGTGATGTTTGTACACCTCCATTAATATCCTAAAAATCACATAAATTGTATACTTTAAAAATGGAGATTGTGGGGTGCCTGGCTGGTGCAGTCGATTAAGCGTCAGCCTCTTGGATTTGGCTCAGATCGTTTTCTCAGGCTCATGAGATCGAGCCCAAAGTCTGAGCTCCGTGCTCAGCACAGAGTCTGCTTCAGATTCTCTCTCTCCCTCTGCTTCTGCCCCCCTGCTCATGCTCTCTCTCTATCTCTCAAATAAATAAATACATCTTGGAAAAAAAATGGAGATTGTTATGACATATGAAGTCTGTTTCAATAAAGCTGTTGTTAAAAATATTAATTTTTATAATATTATATTATGTATTGTATATTATATTATATTATACATATTATATTATGTATTATGTATTATATTATACATATATAATATTATATATATGTATTATAATAATAATTACAGACTAGAGGTTGTGGCTAGAAATATTTTATCAGACTGAGGAAAGAGACCTGTACTGGGATGAGCAACATTTCCACAGCAGCTGTACAAACTTCCTTCATCTCTGAGTGAAGCAGTGTAGTACGATAAAGAGCACTCACACTGCTGTCAAATAGCCCTGGTTAAAATCCCAACCCTGCTATTTATTAGGATCATAAACTTGATCCAGTTTCCCCACTCACAAAATGGGGATATATTAGATTGTTGTGAATGTGAAATGAACTAGAACATGCAAAGTGTTTCAGCAATGGGTGGCACATGATTAATGTTAGCTATTATTATTATTTTAGCAGACAGGTTGTGGGTCAATAGAATACCCACAGAAGTGAAATGCTTTCTTAACATACCATACCGGGGGACACATGATGTAACTATGACTTATAATCGGTGATGTTAACTTTGATCACTTGGTTAAGGTTCCATTTGACGGGCTTCTCCACTCTACAGTTATTATATTCCCCTATGTATACTCTATTCTTTAGAAATGAATCATTAAGTCCAGCTCTCCAAAAGGCACTACCTCCTAGAGAGGGGTATATCTACATTTATTATTTGAAATTCTCTATAATAAAGATTTGTCTCTCTCCTCTATTTATTTATATATTTAAACATTTATTTATATCAGTATGGAATTGTGCATATGCATTTTATATTTTCTATTTATGGGCAGGATGATGGCTCCTCAATTCCTGGAACCTGTGCATATTACTTTACATGGCAAAAGAGATTGCAGATATGATTAGGGCTAAGGGCCTTGAGATGGAGCAATTACCCTGGATTACCGTGGTGAGTTCATTCTTCTCTCATAAGTCCTTGCAAGTACTTTTTCCTGACTGTAGTCAGAGGAAGATAAATAAGACTTAGGAAGAACTGTCAGTATGCAATATTGCCGTCTCTGAAAATGGAGGGAAAGGGCCACTAAAGGAAAACAGCCTTTAGAAGTTGGAAAAGGCAGGTGATTCCCCTTGGAGTATCTGAAAGGAATACAACCCTCCCAACACTTCAGTATTCCACTAGTGAGCTTCCTGTTGGATTTCTGACATATGCAACTGTAAGATAATCTGTGACTTTAAGTCCCTAAATTTGTATTATTATTATAGCAAGAATGAAAAACTAATAGAATGTTATAATCCAATACTAATTTATTTTATTACAAATAAATTTATTTTATTGCACAAATTGTTCAAGTTTTGGCCATTGGGAGCTCTTTCAGGATGGTCCCCATATTCCCTTGAGCTGCCATCTCTTTGCTTAGTGAGAAATTCCTTACCTTTTGGCACTACAAGATGCTCTACATTCATCCTGCATTTTCCTTGCACCAGCCCTAAACTCAGTCATTTTTCAAAGAAATTTGGATCTGCTTATTGTAGAATGGTATTTAGAAACCAGGATCTGAGTTCTGGGTATTTTTTGCTGCTGCTAGTGTGTCTCTGCTTCTAGGCCTTCTTAATAGACAGAAGTAGGAAATACATCTAAATATAAAAACTCAAATATACACATAATTACTATCATATCTATAAATCTATGTGTATGTTAAGCAACATGGATATAATGATGTCTCAGACTTTAATCCATTATGACAGGGTTTATTCTAGTTTTCCTCTCTTGCTTCTTTTTAATGTCTTTTTCTGACAATGAAAAATGTGGCTCTCATTATCTTTCATTTATTTCCTTTTTCACACTAATATTCATTTAGAGTTCTTTCAGAATTGTTAAAATCTACTCATGTGAGAAAAAAAAGTTACCAACTAGAGTATAGTTCTATTTGCCTTTAGCCTTAGAATTTCCAGTAAAATCAACATTGTTCCCAAAGTTAAGTATATCAGCTTCTTTTCTCTCATGCCTTTCAGTGAGTCAATATATGACCTATATGAATCTTTCAAAGTATATCCTGCATCATGTGATCTACATTGCCCTGTGTGTGTGTGCTTAATTTTTATACTTTAAATTACATTCTTCAGGGGAAAAGATGGTGGAGGAGTAGGGGACCCTATTCCAACAGGTCCCCAGAATTGAGCTGGGTATCTGCCAGGCCCCTCTGAACACCCATGAAATCAGCCTGAGATGTAAGAAGATAGAGCTGGATTGCTGCAAACAGAATATTGCAGGCAGTTGGTTTCGAGGTATGAAGCAGGGAGCTATGATTCCATGGGCAGATAATGGAGGATAAATGGAAAGGAGAGGGAGCTGAGCCGTCGGGATACTACACCACCAGTGAGTGATAGCCTCCCTCACTGGGACTGGGCACAGACTTGCAGACAGGTAGTGACGGGGAAAGGACTTTAGGGCAGCCCCCAGACTGAAACCCAGAGTGGTGGGGTCATGCGTGCAGACTGGGGGTGGCTGAAGGTTTTAGAAGCACAAAGGGCAGAGACATGCCCAGACATGGAGGTGAGGGGTGCACAACCCAGGACGCTGCAGTTTATAGCAGCACAGACAACAACAGAGATAGTGTGGCCTGGAGAGCTCACTGAAGAACAGATTGCAATCTCTCTGCTCTGAGGCAGAGGGCTGGAAATGATCTCTTCTGCTCTGACTCTCTGAAGAGATGTGGAAAGCTGCCAGGGAAAGCCGCCAGAGAACAAAAGCCCCCCAAAGCCTGTTTTCACTGAGCCCATCCCCCGCCACAGGGGGCAGGGCAACTCTTCCCAAACAGGGTGGCCTGAATAACAGTGCAGCAGGCCCCTCCCCCAGAAGACAGGTTGGGAGAACAAGAAGCCAGAAACCCTAAGGTCCCTATAAAATAGATGCATCTTGCTTGGGTTTTGGTCAATAATTTAGACTCTGTACATTCCCTCAACCACCCCTCAACAGAATGACTAGGAGGAGCAACCCCCAAAATAAGAAAGACTCAGAGACTGTGACTTCTGCCACAGATTTACAAATGGATACAGATATAACCAAGATGTCGGAGATGGAATTCAGGGTAGCAATTGTGAAGACAATAGCTAGAATGGAGAAATCGATTAATGGCAACATAGAGTCTCTAAGAGCAGAAATGAAAGCTGAATTGGCAAAACTTGAAAATGCTATCAATGAGATCCAATCTAATCTAGATAATCTAACAGCTAGGGTAAGCGAGGCCAAAGAATGAATAAGTGATCTAGAAGACCAATTAATAGACAAGAATGAAAAAGAGGAGGCCAGGGAAAAACAACTCAGAATCTATGAAAATAGAATCAGAGAAATAAGTGACATCATGAAATGTTCCAATGTCAGAATTATTGGGATCCCTGAGGGGGTGGAGAGAGAGAGTGGACTAGGAGATATATCTAAGCAAATCATAGCTAAGAACTTCCCTAATCTGGGGAATGAAACAAACATTCGTGTCCTAGAGGCAGAGAGGACCCCTCCCAAGATCAAGGAAAACAGGCCAACACCCAGGCATGTAACAGTAAAACTCGCAAATCTTAGAACCAAGGAAACCATCTTAAGGGCAGTTAGGGGGAAGAGATTCCTTACATACAGAAGAAGGAACATCAGAAGAACGCCAGACCTATCCACAGAGACCTGGCAAGCTAGAAAGGCCTGGCAAGACATTCAGCTTACTAAACGAGAAGATCATGCAGCCAAGAATACTTTATCTGACAAGGCTGTCATTTAGAATGGTTGGAGAGATGCAGAGCTTCCAAAACTGGCAGAAACTGAAACAATATGTGACCACTAAGCTGGTCCTGCAAGAAATATTAAGGGGGGTTCTATAAAAGGAGAAAGACTCGAAAAGTGATACAGAACAGAAATTTACAGAGACAATCTATAAAAACAAGTCTTCACAGGCAACATGATGACAATAAATTCATATCTTTCAATAATCACTCTCAAAGTGAACGGCCTAAATGCTCCCATAAAATGGCACAGGGTTGCAGATTGGATAAAAAAATAGGACCCATCCATATGCTGTCTACAAGAGACTCATTCTGAACCTAAAGATACATCCAGACTGAAAGTGAAGGGATGGAGATTCATTTTCCATGCCAGCAGACCTCAAAAGAAAGTTGGGGTAGCAATTCTTATATAAGACAAATTAGATTTTAAGATAAAGACTGTAGTTAGAGACACAGAAGGACACTATAGCATTCTTACAAGGTCTATCCAACAAGAAGATCTAACAATTGTAAATATCTACACCCCCAAGATGGGAGCAGCCATCTACATAAGCCAACTGTTAACCAAAATAAAGAGTCATATTGATAACAATACCTTAATTGTAGGAGACCTCAATACTCCACTCTCAGCAATAGACAGATCATCTAAGCAGAAAATCAACAAAGAAACAAAAGCTTTGAATGACACACTGGACCAGATGGACCTCATAGAAATATACAGAACATTCCACCCTAAAACAACAGAATACTCAATTCTTCTCGAGTGCACATGGAACTTTCTCTAGAATAGACCACATACTGGGTCACAAATCAGGTCTCAACTGATACCAAAAGACTGAGATTATTCCCTGCATATTCTCAGACCATAATGCTTTAAAACTGGAACTCAATCACAAGAAAAAATTTGGAAGAAATTCAAACACTTGGAACCTAAAGACCACTCTGCTTAAGAATGTTTGGGTCAACCAGGAAATCAAAGAAGAACTTAAACAATTCTTGGACACCAATGAGAATGAAAACACATCGGTCCAAAACCTATGGGATATTGCAAAGGTGGTCTTAAGGGGGAAATACATAGCTATCCAAGCCTCACTCAAAAAAATAGAAAAATCCCCAATTCACCAACTAATTTACACCTTAAAGATTTGGAGAAAAAGCAACAAACAATGCCTAAGCCACACATTAGAAGAGAAATAATTGAGATTAGAGCAGAGATCATTGAATTAGAAACAGAAACACAGTAGATCAGATCAACAAACCTAGAAGCTGGTACTTTGAAAGAATTAATAAGATCGATAAGCCACTGGCCAGGCTTATCCAAAATAAAAGAGAAAGGACCCAAATTAAATAAAATTATGAATGAAAGGGGAGAGATCACGACTAACACCAAGGAAATAGAAACAATTATTAGAAATTATCAACAACTATATGCCAATAAATTGAGCAACCTGGAAGAAATGGATGCCTTCCTGGAAACCTATAAGCTGCCAAGACTGAAACAGGAAGAAATTGACAACCTGAATAGGCCAATAACCAGCAATGAGATTGAAGCTGTGATCAAAAACCTCCCCAAAAAACAAGAGTCCAGGGCCTGATGGATTCCCTGTGGAATTCTACCAAACATTCAAAGAAGAAATAATACCTATTCTCCTGAAGGTGTTTCAGAAAATAGAAGAAGGAAAGCTTCCATACTCATTCTATGAGGCAGCATTACCTTGATCCCTAAACCAGGCAAAGACCCCATCAAAAAGGAGAATTTCAGACTGATATCCTTGATGTATATGGATTCCAAAATTCTCAACAGAATCCTAGCTAATAGGATCTAACAATACATTAAAAGGATCATCCACCAAGACCAAGTGGGATTTATCCCCGGGATACAAGGGCAGTTCATCATTCGCAAATCAATCAATGTGATAGAACACATTAGTAAGAGAAGAGAGAAGAACCATATGGTCCTCTCAATGGATGCAGAAAAAGCATCTGACAAAATAGAGCATCCTTTCCTGATTAAAACTCTTCAGCATATAGGGATAGAGGGAACATTCCTCAAGTTCATAAAATCCATCTATGAAAAACCCACAGCGAATATCATGCTCAATGGGGAAAAGCTGAGAGCCTTTCCCTTAAGATCAGGAACATGACAAGGATGCCCACTCTTGTCACTATTGTTCAACATAGTACTAGAAGTCCTAGCAACATCAATCAGACAACAAAAAGAAATAAAAGGCATTCAAATTGGCAAAGAAGAAGTCAAACTCTCTCTCTTTGCAGATGACATGATACTTTATGTGGAAAACCCAAAAGACTCCACCCCCAAATTACCATAACTCATACAGCAATTCAGTAATGTGGCAGGATACAAAATCAATGCACAGAAATCAGTTGCTTTCTTATTCACTAACAATGTAACAGTAGAAAGAGAAATTAGAGAAATGATTCCATTTACAATAGCACCAAAAACCATAAGATACCTCAGAATAAACCTAACCAAAGAAGTAAAGGATCTATACTCTAGGAACTACAGAACACTTCATGAAAGAAATTAAAGAAGACACAAAAAGATGGAAAAACATTCCATGCTCATGGATCAGAAGAATAAACATTGTTAAAATGTCTATGCTGCCCAGAGCAATCTATATCTTCAAATGCCATCCCGATCAAAATTCCAATGACATTTTTCAAAGTGCTGGAACAAACAATCCTGAAATTTGTATGGAATTGGAAAAGACCCCGAATCGCCAAGGAAATGTTGAAAAAGAAAAACAAAGCTGGGGGCATCATGTTGCCTGATTTCAAGCTATATTACCAAGCCGTGATCACAAGACAGCATGGTACTGGCACAAAAACAGACATATAGACCAATGGAACAGAATAGAGAGCCCAGATATGGACCCTCAACGCTATGGTCAAATAATCTTCGACAAAGCAGGAAAAAATATGCAGTGGAAAAAAGACAGTCTCTTCAATAAATGGTGCTGGGAAAATTGGACAGCTATATACAGAAAAATGAAACTTGACCATTCTCTAACACCATAGAGAAAGATAAACTCAAAATGGATGAAAGACCTCAATGTGAGACAGGAGTCTGTCAAAATCCTAGAGGAGAACATAGGCAGTAACCTTTTCGACATTGGCCACAGCAACTTCTTTCAAGATACATCTCCAAAGCTAGTGAAACAGAAGCAAAAATTAACTATTGGGAGTTCATCAAGATAAAAAGCTTCTGCACAGCAAAGGAAACAGTCAACAAAACAAAGAGGCAACCCACAGAATGAGAGAAGATATTTGCAAATGACACTACAGACAAAGGGCTGATATCCAAGATCTATAAAGAACTTCTCAAACTCAACACCCAAAAAACAAATAATCAAGTCAAGAAATGGGCAGAAGACATGAACAGACACTTCTCCAAAGAAGACATACAAATGGCTAACAGGCACATGAAAAAATGTTCATCATCATTAGCCATCAGGGAAATTCCAATCAAAACCACATTGAGATCCCACCTTACACCAGTTAGAATGGCAAAAATTGACAAGGCAAGAAACAACAAATGTTGGAGAGGTTGTGGAGAAAGGGGAACCCTCTTACACTGTTGGTGGGAATGCAAGTTGGTATAGCCACTTTGGAAAACAGTGTGGAGGTTCTTCAAAAATTTAAAAATAGAGCTACCCTATGACCCAGCAATTGCACTACTAGGTATTTACCCCAAAGACACAGATGTAGTGAAAAGAAGGGTCATATGCACCCCAATGTTTATAGCAGCAATGTCTGCAATAGCCAAACTGTGGAAAGAGCTGAGATGTCCTTCATTAGACAAATAGATAAAGAAGATGTAGTCCATGTATACAATGGAATATTACTCAGCCATCAGAAAGGATGAATACCGAACTTCTACATCAACATGGATGGGACTAGAGGAGATTATGCTAAGTGAAATAAGTCAAGCAGAGAAAGTCAATTATCATATGGTTTCACTTATTTGTGGAACATAAGGAATAGCATGGAGGACATTAGGAGAAGGAAGGGAAAAATGAAGGGGGGGGGGGAATCAGAGGAAGAGATGAGCCTTGAGAGACTATGGACTCTGAGAAACCAACTGAGGGTTTTAGAGGGCTAGGGGGTGGGAGGATGGGTTAGCCCGGTGATGGGTATTAAGGAGGGCACGTACTGCATGGAGAACTGGGTGTTATACGAAAACAATGAATTGTGGATCACTACATCAAAAACTAATGATGTATTGTATGGTGACTAATATTACATAATAAAATAAAATTTAAAAAAATTAAACATTCTTTAGGATGGAGTGTTGTGTTTTCAGAAACACATCAAATTATGTATTTTATCACCCTAAAACTTCCCCTGTGCATAAACAACCAACTCTGTTCCCAATCCCTAGGAACTTCTGATCTTTTTCCATCTTTTCTTTATTGTTGCCTCTTCTAGAATATCATGTGAGTGAAAACATACCATATGTATGTAGCTTTATGTATCTGGCTTCTTTCCCTTAGAAAACTGCACTTAAATTTATCTGTATGGATCTATGAATTGATAGCTTAGTCCTTCTATTTCTGGGAATAATATTCCATTGTAAAAATGCATTGTTTATTCATGTATCTGTTGAAGAATATCTTGGTTGCTTCCAGTTTATGGTGGTTATCAATAAAACTGCCATAAACAGTAATGTACAGAATTTTCCATGAACATAATTTCCAACTCATTTCAGTTACATAAGAGTGCAGTTGCTGGGTCATCTGGTGTCTATGGTTAAACTTATAAGATACTGTATTCCAAAGAGGATGTGCCATTTTGCTTTCTCATAGCCATTAATGAGAGTTTCTGTTGATCTGTATCTTCATTAACACTGGTTAATGTCAGTGTTTGGATTCTAGTCATTCAAATAGATGAAGAGTGGAGTCACATTGTGATTTTAATTTGCATTTATCTAATGATAAATGATGTTGAGTGTCTTTTTATATACTTACTTGCCAGTAATATATCTTCTTTGGTAAATAGTCTGTTCAGATATTTTCCCCATATTTAATTGTTTTCTTATTGATTATTTTCAAGGAATGTTTATATATTGTGTCTGAGTTCTTTATCAGATATGTGATTACAAATATTTTCTTGCAGCTTATGCCTTGGCTTTATTTTCTTTTAATAATGTCTTTCACAAGGCAAAGGTTTTGTTTTAGTTTTGATAAAGTCTAAATTTTACAGATTTTTTTTTAAAGATTTTATTTATTTGACAGAGAGAGAGACAGCGAGAGAGGGAACACAAGCAGGGGGAGTGGGAGAGAGGGAGAAGCAGGCTTCCCGCGGAGCAGGCAGCCTGATGTGGGGCTCGATCCCAGGATGCTGGGACCATGCCCTGAGCCGAAGGCAGACGCTTAATGACTGAGCCACCCAGGCGCCCCAATTTTACAGATTTTTTATAACATTCAACCTCTTAAAATGGTTTGGGTTTTTGGTATTATATCTAAAAATATATCACCAAAGCCAGAGTCACAAATATTTTCTTCTTTGTCTACTTCAGAAGTTTTCTAGTGTTACATTTTCCAATTTGGTCTATAGTCCCTATTGAATTAATTTTCTATATGGTGTGAGGTATCTATTGAGGTTCATTATTTTCTAAATGTTCCAGGATTTTTTTTTTAAGATTTTTATTTATTTATTTATTTATTTGACAGAGAGAGAGACAGCAAGAGAGGGAACACAAGCAGGGAGAGTGGGAGAGGAGAAGCAGGCTTCCTGCAGAGCAGGGAGCCCGATGTGGGGCTCGATCCCAGGACCCTGGGATCATGACCTGAGCCAATGGCAGACGCTGAACGACTGAGCCACCCAGGCGCCCATCCAGGATCTTTTTTTGAAAAGAGCAGTCTTTTTCCATTGAATTGCCTTTGCACATTTGTTAAACTCAGTTGATCAGAGTACTTTTTAATACTAACAACTGGTTGGAAATACCATGGCACCGCATTAGCTATTATCTTGGTTTTCTCAGAGAAAGCATAATAGTACTTCTCATATCCAGTGACTTTCTTTTTATATCCTCAATAATCAACTCAATTTAACAACTTAGTTTCATGTGCTATCTCATTTTCACAACTCCAAAGAAAATATTAGATTCACTTTGTATGTGCTTCTCTTAGAGAAGTTTTTATACCATGTCTTCTTATGTCTTATGAATATATACATTTGTGTGTGTGTTAAAACTTCCTTTAAACTAATAACACTAATATTTCACATTGTCCTATTCAAGGGTATTGTGCTGCAGACTCTCAGTATCAATAATATGTATGTGTTTTTTCTTTTGTTCTTTTTTTTTTTTCCTTTTAAGGTTGTAATGGACAGACTCTAGGTTGACTCCTCTTCTCCAGTTATTCTTGTTTCCCATTCTACTGATTATGAGTAAACCTGTGACTTCCTTCTAACCAATTTTATATGGCAAAAGTAACAGGAAGTCACCCTTTGATTAGAGTACACTATATGTCTAAAGTGATGGGAAGCCACTCTCTCCTGTGATTATATTTTATAAGATTCTGTCTTAATAGACTGGAAATAGAGACATTCTCCTTGCCAGCTTGAAGAAGTAGGCTGCCTCTCGTGAGAGGGCTTATGGAGAGATCAAATGGCAAGAAACTGTGGTGGTTTCTAGGATCTGGGAGTGAATCCCAGTCAACAGCCAGCAAGAAAATGGAGACCTCAGTTCTACTACCCCACGGAGATGACTTCTGCCAACAAATGACAGAGGTGAGAAGCAGATCTTTTCCCAAATGAGATTCTGATGGAACCACAGTCCAGGTGGCATTTTGATTGCAGCCTTGTTATTGAGTCTGAAGTAGAGGACCCAGCTAAGCCAGGCCTGGACTTCTGAACTGGGAAGTGTAAGACAATAAATATATGTTGCTTTAAGCTGCTAAGTTTATCGTAATTTGTTATACAGCGATAGAATACTGATATGGACTGACTCATAAAGTTTGTCAGATTGTGTAATGCACAAATATAGGGAATTCCACTCATACCACAGTCTAGCTTTATGTAGTGCATAACCTGTACAATTATGTGGCAGTTCTGTTTCCCCAAATATTAAATTTCCTAGGGAAAATGTTCACATTTAGCTCCTCTGTATATCAATACTAGCCTATTTATATACAATAAAGTTTCACTTAATTCACCGAGTTGAAATGAAATAAATTACATAGAGGAAAAAAGAAAACAGCAAATCCTTTGTAAACTTCTAACACATCTCATAGTTTTATTAACTCTTTGATGTTAAAAGTTCCTTAGAGGTCATCCAATCCATTTTCTATGTTTTATAGATAATGAAATAAAACACAGTGTTGATCTGTGACTTGTCAAAGGACACATTCTTAGTTAATGTTGTAGCTGGTCAATATTTCATGTATTTTGACACCCAGTCATATGCTGTGCCTAGTACATTATCCTGCCCATTTTTTGTCATGTGTGTATTATGAAATTATTATATTCTAACAGTGTAAATAAATGTAAAATACAAAGTGTATTTATTTATTAAATCTATAAATGTCATATTTTATTTTTAAGTTCAGAACAAACATATGTATTGTGAACAAATTATAATGATTTTTCCCAAAATGGTAGAATCAAACCTAATGGATTTTATTGTATAATATGAAATCTTAATGAGAATTTTCTTTTAATTTATATGGGTTAAGAGACAATTTTTCATGAGTGCATGTGTTTCAGCATTTTTTGTGGTCAGAGATACTGATTACCTTTACTGTGGATTATCTTTATGAGGATGCATTTATTGCAAACTACTTGGAAGATAAATGTCTCCCTCCAGAATGAAAGGTGAGCATGCATACTATCCAGTATAAAAAGGTTGGGTTAAAAAAAAAATTGGGTTCCCTAACATCAGGATTCCTCCCACTACTGAATGTGAAGGGATCACTAATCCTTTTCATGTGACTGCATGGGAATGGAGGCTTTAGAAACTAGCAGCAAAAATACTGATATTTGTATCTACTGTTATTTCTGGTAATAATAATGTCTTTTTCCTCTGATCCAGGAGTTTCATCTTTTCTATCAGCATCAATGAAATGGTGGTATGCTAATTTGTTAGATTGCAAGTAGGGAAAATTCCAGATCCTTTATAGTTGCTGATGGTAAAGTTACTGTGTATACCCAGTTACTGTATTTTTACAAATGGCACACTTACTTTTTTTCAAGAAAATGATCAAAACAAACAAAACAAAAAATTAAATAAAACTTTGTTAAACAATCAAGAGGAAAGATTATTAATTCTGTCACTTAGGGACACTATTTTTACCATTTGTCTAATTTATATATATGTATGTATATAAAATTTTATATATGTAATAGTAACATATTAATTTGTCTTCTATTTCAATGTTGCTATTCACTCTACCTTTAAGAACTCTTGCTTACAAAATTTATATTTTATGTAAGTATATTTTAATTAAACCTTTTCCCCCTAAAGTGACCTCCTTAACATCATGTGAATTTAAAAGAAAACATTTGCAAAAAAGAATGGAAAGGTGAAGAGTTTTCCTTTAACTTACTTTCTTATTTACTTTTCAAAATTCTAACCACTGCAGTTTGTTTACTTCACACATATATACCCCACAAAGTAAATTTCCTTCAAAAATCCATGTGCTAATCTCATTTTACTAAAGTAAAAAGAATATATAGTTTTATACTTCAATAAATGTTTCATGTTAACAAAGTTTCTAAAATGTACGCTTAGATTAAAAAAATGGCAAATGATACATTTCTTATTCTGATACTAAAATATTTATTCTACTTTTTTATTATGCAGTCACTTCGGGCAAATTCTGTTTGTTTTTTCTCAGAAATGTCCTCAAGAGATATAATTCTTAAACTATACTAAATTAACATTACTGCTGTTTTATGGAAGCCATGATTATTCATAGTATCTTCATTTGTCTACTTGTGGTTCTATTGGGAAAGAAATACTGTTCATTTTAGAAAGACCTTCTGCCATGATTACAGAGTCCTGCTGTGAGGTTTAAAATGTGTGTAATTCTACAATATTTGTGAAAATAATCACACTGTTTACATGCAGTGATGATGTTAATGAAACTAGGTCATCATCTTTAAACAAATGTTTAACCCTATTAGGGGAATAAATATTCACTGTTGAAATAATTTGCTAATTGCTTTCCCTGATTCAGATCCTAGTTGGCATTTGATCTTTTATTCATTGTATACATTGTTTTATTCAAATTTAATAATACTTTTTATTTTAAACAATATCTCATCTTATTAAAATAACATTTAACACCACATATTTTGGACACCCAGGGTTAATAAAAATATTTTTATATATTTATGAATATCAACACACAAGTAGGATTATATTTACATGCTATACTTTTGTTTACTTTTATTTGATATGCTCTGAGCATTTTTCTAAATTCCTCTATAAAATAATTTTTAGAATTGTATTGCATTTTATCTTATGTAAGCATGGAAGTGTTTAGGATACTCAAAAACACAAGTTTTGCCATCTTACAAACTTGGGATAACCTCTGGACTCCAGCAGCTATATTTTGGGCATGTATTTTAACTTCCTTAAACTTGTTTTCTCTTCTGTTATATAAAAATAATTATAACTACCCTATATACATAATTATACTGATTAATGAAACAATATATTTATTGTTGATATATGTGTATCTCACATGGGGCAATGCCTATAAAATAAAAAGTATTCAATACATGCTAGTTCTTCTCGTAATAGTAATTGACTTTAACCAATCTCTATCACTGTACATGATTTTTAAAATTGCTCACAACTTTATTCTTTGCCCATACATCATGTTGAACCTTTCTAAATATGTAATGAACAAATCATAGAAATAAAAATACTGGGGCGCCTGGGTGGCTCGGTTGTTAAGCGTCTGCCTTGGGCTCAGGTCATGGTCCCAGGGTCCTGGGATCGAGCCCCACATCCGGCTCCCTGCTCTGAGGAAAGCCTGCTTCTCCCTCTCCCACTCCCCCTGCTTGTGTTCCCTCTCTCGCTGTGTCTCTCTCTGTCAAAGAAATAAATAAAATCTTAAAAAAAAAAAATACTGATTCAAAGCATAGTACTTAAGATTCTTGATTAATTATCGAAGTTTATTATCATTACCTATAATGATTTATAATTGGTTATTTGGGAGCTTCTTCCATCTGATACAATTTAAGTATTAATATTTTAAAGACTTATTTATTTTAGTGGGGAGGGGCAGAAGGAGAGGGAGAGAGAATCTTTTTTTTTTTTTTTTTTTTTTAAATTTTAAGCAGACTCCGTGCTGAGTGTGGAGCATAGCACCGGGCTCCATCTCAGGACCCTGCGATCACAAGCTGAGCCAAAACCAAGAGTAGGTTGCTTAACTGACTGTGCCACCTAGGAACCCCTAAGTATTAATATTTTTAAAAAATCCTTGGAAATTTGAGCAACAGACTATTTCATCAAATGTGCATTTCTTTGATTTTTAATAAGACTAAGTTTTTATGTAATTATTTTGCATGTGGAATTTAGTTTCATGTATGAATTTTCTAGATCTATGTATAAGTCCCATTTATATCATAATAAAAATAATACTTTTTGTTATAAATGTTGCAAATAGTTTCCTCAAATTGTTATATCTTATATGTTAGTTTTCCTTTCTGGTATTTTTAAGGATGCATTATTTTTAAGCCATTTATTATCTTATTAGCATAGTATACATATTTTCCATTAGTAATTAATTACAAAAATAATACACATTTTAAAAATTGAAATAAATAACTCCTTTTATGATAATAATTGTCAAAATGTAAATAGTTATTATTTCAGACATCCTCAGATATCTAATTCTGTTCTGATAAACCCAAAGGAATTTTTTTTAAATTTTATTATGTTATGTAATCATCATACATTACATCATTAATTTTGGTTGTAGTGTTCCATGATTCATTGTTTGCATATAACACCCAGTGCTCCATGCAGTATGTGCCCTCTTTAATACCCATCACCAAGCTAACCCATCCCCCCCCCCCCCTCCCCTCTAGAACCCTCAGTTTGTTTCTCAGAGTCCATAGTCTCTCATGGTTCGTCTCCCCACTCCAAGTAATTTCTTAAATATTTTAGATCACATGAAAGAAACATTTAAAAATTAATAGATAATAATTAAGCAATTAGTACTTCTAAACCAAGCACTAAACACCATCACTGTGTTAATCCTCCAACACTACCATACCCGAACCCATTCCCTTCATATACTCCAAAAATAAAAAGAAAGGAAAGAAAGAAAATAAAATTGAAAACCAATGATAAATTTTATTCACTTTTAAAAATGACCTTGAGAATTATGCAAAAATTACACTCTAGACAGTGGTTGTTTGATATTTTATGTACAGGAATACCTGGGAGAAATTGCAAGTTCAGTTTAGACCATTGCAATAAAGTGAATATCACAATAAAGTGAGTCAAATGAATCTTTTGGTTTCCTAGTGCATATAAAAGTTAATTTTCACCATACTGTAGTCTGTTAAGTGTGTGATGGCATTATGTATAGAAATACAATGTACATACCTTAATCAAAAAATACTTCATCTAAAACTAATGATGTAATGTATGGGGATTAACATAAGAATAAAAAAAATAAAATAAAAAATAAAAATAAAATGTGCTCTCTCCAAAAAAAAAATACTTTAGTGCTAAAAAACAATAACCATCATCTGAGCTTTTAGTGAGTCATAATGACTGATCAGGGATCACCATAACAAGTATAATACTAATTAAAAAGTTTTGAAATATTGTGAAAATTACCAAAATGTGATACAGAGGCATGAAGTGAGCATGTTCTGTTGGAAAAAAAAATGGCACCAATAGACATGCTCAATTCAGGGTTGTCACAAACCTTCAAGTAAAAAATAAAATATCTGTGAAGTACAAAAAAGTGAGGTATGCTTTTAGTTGCTATCACAAAGTCTTTGTCAAACCATTTCATCTTTGCTATTGAATCATTTTTAAACTGTTTTTCTTACATAAGTAAAGAGATTGAATGCAGACATTTTTACAAGACTGTTAAGTTTAGTTTTTGAATGAACTTGTAGTGTTCTTTAACCATTTTTCTTTGTAGTATTGATATCTTTTTTTTGCATTTGTAAATGTTCCATGCACAGCAATGATTTATCCTACTTAATATCAATTTGTTGCTAACACCTTCCCAGTGTTCCCAAGCACTGCAAAATTTGTTTCTCATTATTTAAGTCTTATTTATATTGATATTTTAATTTTTACTCATGAAGATTTTTTCCAATTTTCGCTTTGACAAAACTATCAACCTTTGTTTGCCATTGGATTACCTGCTCTACTGTTTATATGGAGAGGATTTCCTCACTTTTTGCCCTTGCCCACTTTTTGCCACAAAAGTGGGTGAAATCTCTCAAAAGAGAGAGAAATAAAAAGAAAAACAGGAAGAGAGAAGGAAGAATTTAGATTTTTTTTTATAGCCAGTGTCCCCAAATAATTATCAGAAGCAATGTAGGAAAGGGGGAAGATACAAAAAATTTAAAATTAAATGGATTTATAGCATAATCTTGACTTCTGACTCCCTCAGAATCTTCTTATTGTCCTTGCAAATTTATTTCCAGGTAAATTTCTTTTCCTTCAAACTTTTGGAAATTGAGTCTTGTTTCAAGTTGGATTCTCTTGAATAGTGATTTCCAAATGCCTGTCATGTAAGTACATTTTACTCAGACGTCACAATGGTCAAGTAGATGATTCTGATTACTCCCAAATTCATCATCTTCCTCACATGAGACCTACTCATTTCCACAAAAGTTCAGTGTCTCCCCATAAGAGGCAGCCCTACTCAGCTTAGTCCCAGGGACAGAGGGCAGTTCTCCTGCCACTGGCCATTCTTGCACAATCAATTTTGGCTGAAGAGCTGGGGGTAATGCCTAGGTGTCTCAACTAGAATTTGAATTATGATCCACATTCAGATTCACTGCCCTCCTTCGAGCATGTGGACCTCTATTATTTGTCACAGGAGAGGGGGTTCCTGAATAACCTTATCTTGCTACCACTTGGTGATTACATGGAATACCCCCAATCACCTTAAGTTCTATAATATAAATACTGTTTTTCTTAATAGATAAATGTACCCTTAAATGCCTGTATTTGGCATAAGCCACATGAAAAACAGGAGGGCTTGCTCTTTCCTAAACTTTTAGGGGCTTTCTTAGAATCATTTCCTTGGCAAATCTGGGAAGTCCAATCTCTAGATTTCTTATGAAGGCCAGTCTTTCTGTAGATGCGTGTGACCACCCTCACATGCACGGCCGATTGATTCTTATGGGGTCAACTCTTCACGTCTCCTGTATTTAAGTCTTGCCAAGTGACATTGATTTTTTGTTCAAGAAGTTTGTATAGCAAACACCTTTGGAAGACGGAGACAGTCTCCCCTGAGGGCAGAGGACAGATATTTTTTTCTTGACTAAGACAAGAAAGAAAATGTATTTCTCCAGGGTACATATTGGGGATATTTGCTAGCATCTCTTGATATGATTGAGGATTTCCTAAGTTTGAGGTTCCTCAGCTCTGACCCAAACTTACAGTATGTGCAGCATTTCCCTTTGGGAGCCAGCGGACCTAATGTGAACATAAACCTCATGCTTCCTGCTCTTCTGAGAGGAAAGGAATCCTAGGTCTCTGACACAGGAGTCTTCTGTCAACATCTATGAAACTGTGCCACTACTTGTGATTAGAGAAGTCGGGTCAAAACTCAGACCCTTCACGTTTTAGACAAATTCATTCTCTTAAAAGTCTCCATCAGAATACACTTAATTCAGTGATAATGTTTTGGAGGAAAACTTTTTAATTAGCCTGCAAAGCAGGGTGGACAAAAGTGCTGTAGAGGGACCAGGTATATAAAAGAAACAAGTAAACCAGGTCACACAGGATAAAGAAGTAACAGAAGGAATGAGCAAACTGTGATGTACCTGTCCTGCATAAAGGACGTTTTTATATTATGCTTCACATTTTTATATTATGCTTCTTCTTCTGTTTTTTTTTTTTCTCTCATTTATTTAACATTTGCTTGTCAAATAAACTACATAATCAGGCCAAACTTGGCTTAAGCACTGGCACTGTGTGAATCTAGAGCACAAGTTTTAAATTTTCTGATAATTCTCTATGTAGCTAAGTATGCTTAGTTTCTGCAAGTAGAATAAAGAGATCCTAAGAGAAGGTTTTGAAAAATCTTTTGCTTCTGCCCCTCTTTCTGGGTATATCTCCTGAAAATGAAGAGAATCTGAGGCGTTCAGAAGTTGTTTTCAATCCTTTACTCATACACGTTTTTTTCCTCCTCCAGGCTACTGCATTTGGTCAGGATAGTAGACTCCACAGGACTCTTTTAATTCAGTCTCATCATAGTTCAGTGACATTGCTGAAATCAGCAGTAACTTTTGAGAAGACACCTACTCTCTGAACATCAGTTATTCCACAAGGTCAAAACACTTGCATCAAAATGAATGCTAAATTTTTATGGTTTGTAATCAGTTCATAGCATAGTTCATGTACCACATAAAAATTTTTAGCAATGTGTAATAAATAATCATCTAAATCCATAAACTGTCTGCAAGAAAAAATTATTGTTTTCCATGACTCAAACTAATTTTGCTTTTATGTTCCTTCCACTGAAGTGATGGAAATTTTTAACTTCAAATATTCTTAGAGTTTCCTTCCTTCCCATACTCTTACTGCAAAAGTTTCAAAGGTTTTATGCAGTGACAATACTTTGGGTTGGTGTTCCAGTCATCTGTGCATAAATTTCTGAAATGTCCATTTACTTGTTTACCTGATCAGCACAGGCCTTCAAATCTGGTGATTCCCTCCCCAATGTTGCTTGAATTAAATTTGTATTACAAGATCAGGAAGACAAAAGACGGGACGCCTGGGTGGCTCAGTCAGTTAAGCGTCTGCCTTCGCTCATGTCGTGGTCCCAGGGTCCTGGGATCAGTCCCCCATCAGGCTCCTTGCTCAGCGGGGAGCCTGCTTCTCCCTTTTCCTCTGCCTGCCGCTCCCCCTGCTTGTGCTCGCTCTCTCCTCCTCTCTCTCTCTGTGACAAATAAATAAATAAAATCCTTAAAAAAAAAGAAAGGAAAACAAAGGGCAAGAAGAGGAAGATGACTGTGGGGGGGGGGGAATGCAGTAGGTGGGGAGCCATAGTGCAGGTAAGAGCTCTCAGTAGATTTTCATCTTTATAATTTTTTTTTTTGGTCTATTTTGGGCCCCTCTAATTATAAAATCTCTATGTTGCTATCCAGGTTTTATACTTCCTACCTATTTATGTTACTCAACAATTTCCTGCCACCTGGAAATTTTTGGCTTTGTTGTCATGTAACCTAAATAAACCTGGGATGCTTTGATACCATTTAAAGACTCATGTCAGTATGAGATCTATAAAATATACAGGTGCACATGCATACATGTCCAACACAAATAAGATTACATTTGAAACATATGTCTTTATAACAGTATTCTGGAGGGTGGAAAAGGGATTACATCACAGAAAACATAATGAAACTCAGTTAAAATCCTTTTACCCATCTACCTGTTAAAAATCACAATGGTTCATAGCAACTCTCCAGATGTCTCATCTCTTCCAACTTCCCATGTGTGTTGTTTCTCTCTTCACTTTTCTTACCTCTCTCATATTTGACTTTGTCTTCTCTCTTGTACTGTTTCTTTTTTTTTTCCAGAAAGCAGTGCTAGTCTCTTTTCCTATAAAAGTATTCGTTGTCTCTCCAGGTCTATTTTTCTTATCATCACTCATTTATTAACCAATTTTGGTGTGCAATGTAGGTGAAGGTGGTCAGCTTATTTTTCTTCTCAATATACCTATTATGTAAATCATAACTTCTTCCATTGACACTGCTTTCCAACAATACATACATTTTGAAACAAATATAAGCTCCATAATTCTTTTGTTAATTAAATATATAGTCGATAATTACTATATTCTAGCTTGCCTTTTCACATTAAAAGTTGAGATTTGATAATTTCATTCATATTTTAAATAATTTAATATTCTCCTTTCATAATTCTGAGAAAATCTCTCAAGAATTAATGTTAATGAATTTAATATTACTTATTTTGAAGGAAATATTTAAAATCTGTTGTAGTCCACTTAACTTTCAGATGACCTTTAAACCCTTAGAAATGTACTTTAAAATACCATATACACTCATATTTATATTTGAATTTCATATTATAAATATAGGATGGTTCATCATCTATATTTTTCATAGATTTCAAAATGCTTTTCAAAAAATGTGGCTAGAATTTCAGACTGAGGATAAAGTGGTTATTTTTAATCTAGTGACTAAAAAAAAAATAGACATTTTTTCAACTACATACATACTCTTATAATATTGTATCTGAATCAAAACTTATTAATTAAACAGTATTTCCTAACTGGGATAAAATTTCATATGTAAGTTATTACTTTTCAAAATATATCTTTTTTTAAAATAACATTATTTTTATCAGCCTCATCACAAATTTTAAATACTCATGTTATAGACTGAATGTGTATGTCCCTCCCAAATTCATATGTTGAAGTCCTAACCACCAGTGTGGCTCTATTTAGAGTGAGGATGAAACTGTAGTTAAATGAGGCCATTGGAGTGGGACCCTGATCTGACAAAATTAGTGTCTTATGAGAAAAGGTGCCAGAGCTGGCTCATTCTTGCAGTTTCTCTCTCTCTCTCTCTCTCACTCTCTGCATACACAAAGAAGAAGTTATGTGAGTATAAATCAAGAAAGTGAGAGTCTGCAACCTAAGGGAGAGTTGTCATCAGACACCATCCCTGCTGGCACCTTGATCTCGGACTTTTAGTATCAAGAACTGTGAAAAGATGAATTTCTATTGTTTAAGCCATCATCTACAGCATTTTGCTACAGCAGCCTGAGAAGACTAAGGTAATTTGCAAACAAGTTTCTACATATTCAAGACAAGTTCATTAGCCATTAACTTATCCATTCTAGAAATTTAGATTTTTCTATGATCACTTTTTCCCAATTAGGAAACAGTTATTGTTAGAGATTTTTTACAGATCTTTACATCAAATAAGGTATAATAATGTATGTATCAATGATACAAATAAACCAGAAATGCATATAAATTACATGTAAATATATTTCTGCTTAGGTAAATGTTAGTAGATTATAAACACAATAAAATGGTGTTGGGGGAAAAGAAATGAAGTGTTATTCATGTAAACTTGACAAACAGTGCAAAAAGTCCTTAGAATTTTTTAAAGTGACTGGGAGTGTTGGCTTAGAATTGCCCTGGAGAACTGAGAGAGTGTTTTTTGGTTGGTGGTTGGTCAATATGCTTTTAGTTGAGTTAATATGCCCAGAGGTCGAGAACAAGCTTAAAGTTGAATAAATCAAAAAGGAAGCATATATCAGTCTAGGATAAGAAATATAAAATAGATTTAACCTTACATGTCAAAGATAAAATAAGAATATTGGGGCATGAGGGGCACCTGGGTGGCGCAGTCGTTGGGCGTCTGCCTTCGGCTCAGGTCGTGATCCCAGGGTCCTGGGATCGAGTCCCGCATCGGGCTCCCTGCTCCGCGGGGAGCCTGCTTCTCCCTCTCCCACTCCCCCTGCCTGTGTTCCCTCTCTCGCTGTGTCTCTCTCTGTCAGATAAATAAATAAAATCTTAAAAAAAAAAAAAAAGAATATTGGGGCATGATAAAACTATAGATGAAGTGAAGTGAGTGAAACATGCCAATAGGGATCCAGAGAACAAAATAAAAGAGAAAACTATGTTGTACATGTCAAGTTAAGAACTGTGTCATACTTTGTTAAGAAAGCACCTTTTTAAACTGTTATAAATGGAAAATATTCAGTAGAGCTCAATTTAAACCACATTTGTAAAAAGAATGGGGATCATAAAAGACTGAGAAACTATTATCTATTCTTTTTTTTTTTTTTTTTAGTTTTTGATGTAGTGTTCCAAGATTCATTGTTTGCGTGTAACACCCAGTGCTCCATTCAGTATGTGCCCTCTTTAATACCCATCACCAGGCTAACCCATCCCTCCACCCCCTCCCCTCTAGAACCCTCAGTTTGTTTCTCAGAGTCCATAGTCTCTCATGGTTTGTCTCCCCCTCCGATTTCCCCCCCTTCATTTTTCCCTTCCTGCTATCTTTTTTTTTTTTTTAACATATAATGTATTATTTGTTTCAGAGGTAGAGGTCTGTGATTCAACAGTCTTACACAATTCACAGTGCTCACCATAGCACACACCCTCCCCAATGTCTATCACCCAGCCACCCCATCCCTCCCACCCCACCCCCCACTCCAGCAACCCTCAGTTTGTTTCCTGAGATTAAGAATTCCTCATATCAGTGAGATCATATGATACATGTCTTTCTTTTATATCTATTCTATACAAGACAGATCTATGTAAAAAATTATTATTTACAATTATATAAGGTTTTTTTTTTTTAAAGATTTTCTCTTCAAAACTTCTGAAGGAAATAAAAGGAAGGGGCTTCTATGACAGTAGATAAAATGTCCATTGTAGAGATACACATATATTCTTTGAAGATTTTTTTCTGTCATGTTGATCAGACAGCTTGTACAAGGGTTTACAGAAAGTAATTATTTTTTGAACAATAGTGAATTCTTTAGCTGTTGATATAAAAAGCTATTTTGAATTTTAAATATACCATTCTTTCAGTAACAATCTATTGCCAGGACTTCAATTTTTTGTTTCTCTGTTATATGGGACTTGCAGATGTACGGGTTTCTAGAAATTATTTATTGATTAATGAACCTTATATTCACTTCCACAAATGGGAACTTGGAAAGAAAAAATTGAAAATAAATACAAGAATAATATTATTTACATTGTAAAAAATATACTCAAGCTTTATTAGTTTTTTTGTTTGTTTGTTTAAAATAAAAAATAAGGATACGTCTTTAGGATCATGACCTGAGCCAAAGGCAGACACTTAACATAAGGATAAATCTTTAAATCTCTGAATCACTTATCCTTAAAATAAAACACTAGCAAAAGAGATATATTGTACATTTATAGGCAATGACATAAATACTATCTGAGAAGTTTGTCTACTTGAAGCTATGTTAATGAATAAAATTGGATTAGTTCTAAAGATAGTGCAAAGAAATAACATTCCAGAGGCATTCTACAAGTAACATGTAGTCATCTTAAAATTTAAAGACTGAGGGTGCCTGGGTGGCTCAGTTGGTTAAGTGACTGCCTTTGGCTCAGGTCATGATCCTGGAGTCCCGGGATCGAGTCCCACGTCGGGCTCCCTGCTCAGCAGGGAGTCTGCCTCTCTCTTTGACCCTCCCCCCTCTCATTCTCTCTCTCAAATAAATAAATAAAATCTTTAAAAAAAATTTAAAGACTGATCATGTACTTATTATTTTTTTTTATTAAATTTACTTCCTTCTGCTCTCAATATGCTGATCATTTTAAGGCAGTTTTCATTATTTCTTAGAAGATAATAGGGAACAATAGCCAATCCATGTTATAAGTGCCAAATGCTAAAGTTGAGTTATATGAAAGGGACACAAAAGCAGAGAATAGATTATAACTAAAGCATTTGGAAAATGATATGCAGAATTGTACTATTGAGCTTGAACTTCATGGATCTTTTTATTTTTTATTTTTTTTGAGAGAGAGAGAAAGCTGAGAGGGAAGGGGCAAAGGGAGAGGGAGAGAGAGAGAGAGAGAATCTTAAGCTGGGCATGGAGCCCGATGTGGGGCTCGATCTTATGACCCTGAGATCAAGACCTGAGCCAAAACAAAGTCAGACACTTAACTGACTGAGTCACTCAGGTACCCCTGAACTTCATGGATTTAAGAAACTTTATTTAACCAAGGAGCAGTGAAAACATTCCAATAAATATGGACTATGCCATTCAAGACCTGGGGCAAATGAATTTATTGTTTCTTTGTATGTCCACCTGTGTAAAATGGATATAAGATAAGTGCCATATGTATCAATCACATATTAAGTCTAAATCTCAATTTTTAAAAAAAATATTTGCAATAGTAAACAGTTGTTTCTCAGCACCTATTTCCCTTTTTCCAAGGCATAGCAATTCACTACATTGGTCACTCTTAGAAGGTACAGGTGTCTGTGACAGAACCTTGATGTTAAGCAAGGCCACGTGACTTGATTTAGTCAGTGCAGTATACGTAGGTGGAACATATATGAGCAGGACTACACTGCCAACAATCTTTGGACATGTCATACAAGTGAGACACAGGCTTTGTTGTATTAAGTCACTGAAACGTTAAAGTTGTATTCCTGCAGCATTACATAGTTCATACTGAGGGCCCTGGTGACATTTCACCTGGTGATTTCCTCTCACCACTGTGGCTTGGGCCAGTGAACTTTAAACAATTTAATGATAGAAATGAGGAGGAAATAGAACAAAAGTTAAAATCTCTTCAGTGGATATATGTAGGCAAAAAAAGACCTTGTGGAACTGCCTGGGTTCTGATTTTCCAGGAAGAATTTTCAACCTTCCCTTTGATTCAAGAAACTTCCAAATAGCTGTCAGTTCATTATATGTTGTTTTATGTTATCCAGAGGACCATATCTCTTACAGAATATGATATTGCTGATAAACTATACACCTGTATACAAATATACTGTTATGATCAATATACCTCATGGTATTCACATAAAATGCTACCATATTTAATTAACAACCAATCCTGAGGGAATTTCCAAAACTACTTAGAGGTTTTAAAATATTTCATTTTTAACACAGCTTACTTGATGAGTGATTCAAAACTTAAATGAATTAGAAAACTGATTTGCAACACTCAGTGATGATTTCCCTAGTTATTCCTCGACATTCATCAAAGATCACCCCTCTTTTCCCACCATTGCCCTTTCTATATCTACTATGGAGTAAAGATTATGTACCCTTTTCCACCATTTTCTTTTCTTTCCCTGCTACTCCTGGTCTCACTGTTCCTTGACTGGCTCACCTCCAAATATCTTTTAGTATTTCACATCACCACTTATTTGAAAAAAGTATATTAATAACTGTGCTACATCTGGTACCTAGATATAAAGAATTCCATTCTCTACTTAAATTCTATCATTCATTAGCTCTGTGAATCACTCCATTGCTCATACTCAGTATCTTGCTCCTCTCTCCCTCCATAACTCACACTGGCTAAACCCAAATTTTGTAAGAGTTCAATCTCTATATCTTATGTGTAATATTGGATTTATTATCATACCTATCTGAGCACATTGTCATAAATGAGTTTAAAGGAGCAAGATGGCAGAGGAGTAGGAGACCTAAATTTCGTCTGGTCCCAAGAATTCAGCTAGATAGGGATCAAACCATTCTGAACACCTACAAACTCAACAGGAGATCGAAGAAAAGAATAGCAGCAACTCTCTGAACAGAAAAACGACCACTTTCTGGAAGGTAGGACATGCAGAGAAGTGAATCAGAGGGGATATTCGGGAGGATAGACAACGGGGGAGGGGGCCTCCGTCGGCTGCTTCTGGCAAGTGATAGAGCAGCAGAGCACAAAATCGGAACTTTTAGAAGTTGGCTCTGCTGAGGGACATCACTCCAGTGGCTAAGCGGGGTGTGGAACACTCGCTGGGACACTGTGGTCTCAGGACCCTCTGGGACACAGAAAGACCGGGGGTGCCTGAGTGCAGCAGAGCTCCCAGGTATCAGAGCAGGGAAGCTGGCTGCAGAGATGGAGCCGAGGAGCGGGCTCTCAGCTCAGGGTTGCCATAAACCATGATCCGCAGCAGTCGGGCCCTGCTCTTCCAGCAGGGACCAAACATGCGGCAGATGCGGGGAGACTCACCTTCCTCCCCCGGGAGGAGTGGCGTGGGAGCACACCGCAGGGATTGGCTGGGTTTGGAGACTCCATACGGGGTCGTGCGCCAGAGATAGAAACGCGCGGTCACAGGCCGTGTGAGCACAGAGTGCGGCCAGAGACCAGGGAGATGGGAGTGACTGACTGCTTTTCTCTGGGGGCTTACTGAGGAGTGGGGCCCCGAGTTCTCGGCTCCTCGAGGGCAGAGATTGGGAGGCTGCCATTTTCACTCTTGTCCTCCAAAGCTGTACAGAGCGCTTGCAGGGAACAAAAGCTCCTGAGAGCAAACCCAAGCAGATTACTTAGCCCGGACTGGCAAGGGCGGGGCAATTCCAACTCCAGCAAAGACATTTGGGAACCATGGCAACAGACCCCACCCCGAGAAGATGAGAGAGAACAGGCAGCCAAGACCAAGTTTACGGATCAGTGAGAATGGCAGAACTCCAGCACTAGGGTAATACTGCACATAGAATTCATGGCTATTTTACCATGCTTCTTTAGTCTTTCAAAGTTAATTTTTTTAACTCTTTTTTTTTTTTTAATTTTTCTTTTTCCCTTTTTCAACCAACATTTTATCAATCCCTTTTTTAAAAATTCTTTTTTTATTTTTCATTTTTAGAGTCATATTCTATCCCTTCATAGTAGTTAACTTATTTTTGGTATTTATATATATACATGTTGTTCTCTCTTTAAAATTTTGGGGTACAGTTTCTTCTAACAGACCAAAATATACCCTAAATCTCTAGTGTATGGCTTTGTTCTAGTCTCCTGCCTGATCACATTCTCTCTCCCCCCCCTTTTTTTTAAACCTCTTCTTTCTTTTTTCAACCAACTTCTTATCTTATCAATTCCTTTTATAAAATCCTTTATAATTTTCATCTTTAGAGTCATATTCCATCCCTTCATCATATTTACCCTTATTTTTGTACATATATAAGTTTTTCATTCTTTAAAATTTTGGGAGGCACTTTTTTCTAACAGACCAAAATACGCCCAAATCTAGTGTGTGGCACTCTCCAGCCTGATCATATTTGATCATAATCTGTTTTTTGTTTTTGTTTTGTTTTTGTTTGTTTTTATCTTTTTCTTTTTTCTTTTTTCTTTTTTCTTTCTTTCCCTTTCTTTTCCCTCAGTTGCAGGTCTTTTCTGATTTGTTTAATGTATATTTTCTGGGGACATTGTTACCCTGTTAGCATTTTGTTCTCTCATTCATCTATTCTCCTCTGGACAAAATGACAAGACAGAAAAAATCACCTCAACAAAAAGAACAAGAGGCACCGACTGCCAGGGACCTAATCAATACGGACATTAGTATGATGTCAGAACTAGAGTTCAGAATGATGATTTTAAAGATACTAGCTGGGCTTGAAAAAAGCATGGAAGATATTAGAGAAACCCTTTCTGGAGAAATAAAAGAACTAAAATCTAACCAAGTCAAAATCAAAAAGGCTATTAATGGGGGACAATCAAAAATGGAGGCTCTAACTGCTAGGATAAATGAGGCAGAAGAGAGAATTAGTGATACAGAAGACCAAATAATGGAAAATAAAGAAGCTGAGAAAAAGAGAGATAAACAACTACTGGATCATGAAGGCAGAATTTGAGAGATAAGTGATACCATAAGACAAAACAACATTAGAATAATTGGGATCCCAGAAGAAGAAGAAAGAGAGAAGGAGGGGCAGACGGTATATTGGAGGAAATTATAGCAGAGAACTTCCCTAATTTGGGGAAGGAAACAGACATCAAAATCCAGGAAGCACAGAGAACACCTCTCAAAATCAATAAAAATAGGTCAACATCCCAACATCTAATAGTAAAACTTATGAGTCTCAGAGACAAAGAGAAAATCCTGAAAGCAGCTCGGGAGAAGAGATCTGTAACCTACAATGGTAGAAACATTAGATTGGCAACAGACCTATCCACAGAGACCTGGCAGGCCAGAAAGGACTGGCAGGATATATTCAGAGCACTAAATGAGAAAAATATGCAGCCAAGAATACTATATCCAGCTAGGCTGTCATTGAAAATAGAAAGAGAGGTAAAAAGCTTCGAGGACAAACAAAAACTAAAGGAATTTGCAAACACAAAACCAGCCCTACAAGAAATCTTGAAAGGGGTCCTCTAAGCAAAGAGAGACCATAAAAGCAACATAGACCAGAAAGGAACACAGACAACATACAGTAACAGTCTCCTTACAGGCAATACAATGGCACTAAATTCCTATCTTTCAATAGTTACCCTGAATGTAAATGGGCTAAATGCCCCAATCAAAAGACATTGGCTATCAGATTGGATAAAAATGCAAGACCCATCGATATGCTGTCTGCAAGAGACTCATTTTAGACCCAAAAACACCCCCAGATTGAAAGTGAGGGGGTGGAAAACCATTTCCATGCTAATGGACACCAAAAGAAAGCTGGGGTGGCAATCCTTATATCAGACAAATTAGATTTTAAACCAAAGACTGTAGTAAGAGATGAGGAAGGACACTATATCATACTTAAAGGGTCTATCCAATAAGAAGATCTAACAATTGTAAATATCTATGCCCCTAACATGGGAGCAGCCAATTATATAAGCCAATTAATAACAAAAGCAAAGAAACACATTGACAACAATGCAATAATAGTGGGGGACTTTAACATCCCCCTCACTGAAATGGACAGATCATCTAAGCAAAAGATCAACAAGGAAATAAAGACTTTAAATGACACACTGGACCAAACGGACTTCACAGACATATTCAGAACATTCCATCCCAAAGCAACGGAATACAGATTCTTCTCTAGTGCCCATGGAACATTCTCCAGAATAGATCACATCCTAGGTCACAAATCAGGTCTCAACTGGTACCAAAAGATTGGGATCATTCCCAGTATATTTTTAGACCACAATGCTTTGAAACTAGAACTCAATCACAAGAGGAAAGTTGGAAAGAACTCAAATATATGGAGGCTAAAGAGCATCCTACTAAAGAATGAATGGGTCAACCAGGAAATTAAAGAAGAATTAAAAATTTCATGGAAACCAATGAAAATGAAAACACAACTGTTCAAAATCTTTGGGATGCAGCAAAGGCAGTCCTAAGAGGAAAGTATATAGCAATACAAGACTTTCTCAAGAAATAAGAAAGGTCTCAAATACACAACCTAACCTTACACCTAAAGGAGCTGGAGAAAGAACAGCAAATAAAGCCTAAACCCAGCAGGAGAAGAGAAATAATAAAGATCAGAGCAGAAATCAATGAAATAGAAACCAAAAACAGTAGAACAGATGAACGAAACAAGCAGCTGGTTCTTTGAAAGAATTAATAAGATTGATAAACCCCTGGTCAGACTTATCTAAAAGAAAAGAGAAATGGCCCAAATAAATAAAATCATGACTGAAAGAGGAGAGATCACAACCAACACCAAAGAAATACAAACAATTATAAGAACATATTATGAGCAACTCTATGCCAGCAAATTAGATAATCTGGAAGAAATGGAATCATTCCTAGAGATGTATCAACTACCAAAACTGAACCAGGAAGAAACAGAAAACCTGGACAGACCCATAACCACTAAGGAAATTGAAGCAGTCATGAAAAATCTCCCAACAAACAAAAGCCCAGGGACAGATGGCTCCCCAGGGTAATTCTACCAAAATTTAAAGAAGAATTAATACCTATTCTTCTGGGGGCGCCTGGGTGGCTCGGTCGTTGAGCATCTGCCTTCAGCTCAGGTCATGGTCCCAGGGTCCTGGGATCGAGCCCCGCATCGGGCTCCCTGCTTCTCCCTCCCCCACTCCCACTGCTTGTGTTCCCTCTCTCGCTGTCTCTCTCATCAAATAAATAAATAAAATCTTTCAAAAAAATACCTATTCTTCTGAAACTGTTCCAAAAAATAGAAATGGAAGGAAAACTTCCAAACTCATTTTATGAGGCCACCATTACCTTGATCCCAAAACCAGACAAAGACCCCATCAAAAAGGAGAATTACAGACCAATATCCTTGATGAACATGGATGCCAAAATTCTCATCAAAATACTAGCCAATAGGATCCAACAGTACATTAAAAGGATTATTCACCACGACCAAGTGGGATTTATTCCTGGACTGCAAGGTTGGTTCAACATCTGCAAATCAATCAATGGGATACAATACATTAATAAAAGAAAGAACAAGAACCATATGATCTTCTTAATAGATGCAGAAAAAGCATTTGACAAAGTACAGCATCCTTTCTTGATCAAAACTCTTCAGAGTATAGCAATAGAGTATACCTCAATCTCATAAAAGCCATCTATGAAAAACCCACAGCAAATATCATTCTCAATGGGGAAAAACTGAGAGCTTTCCCCCTAAGATCAAGAACACAGCAGGGATGTCCACTATCACCACTGCTTTCCAACATAGTATTAGAAGTCCTAGCCACAGCAATCAGACAACAAAAAGAAAGAAAAGGCATCCGAATTGGCAAAGAACAGTCAAACTCTCACTCTTTGCAGATGATATGATACTTTATGTGGAAAACCCAAAAGACTCCACCCCAAACTGCTAGAACTCATACAGGAATTCAGGAAAGTGGCAGGATATAAAATCAATGCACAGAAATCTGTGGCATTCCTATACATCAACAACAAGACAGAGGAAAGAGAAATTAAGGAGTTGGTCCCATTTACAACTGCACCCAAAACTATAAGATACCTAGGAATAAATCTAATGAGAGAGGCAAAGAATCTGTACTCAAAAACTATAAAATACTCATGAAAGAAATTGAGGAAGACACAAAGAAATGGAAAAACATTCCATGCTCATGGACTGGACGAACAAATATCATGAAGATGTCAATGCTACCTAGAGCAATCTACACATTCAATGCAATCCCTATCAAAATACCATCAACTTTTTTCAAAGAAATGGAACAAATAATCCTAAAATTTGTATGGAACCAGAAAAGACCCCGAATAGCCAGAGGAATGTTGAAAAAGAAAATCAAAGCTGGTGGCATCACAATTCCGGACTTCAAGCTCTATTACAAAGCTGTCATCATCAAGACAGTATGGTACTGGCACAAATACAGAGACGTAGATCAGTGGAACAGAATAGAGAGCCCAGAAATGGACCCTCAACTCTAGGGTCAACTAATCTTCGACAAAGCAGGAAAGAATATCCAATGGAAAAAAGACTGTCTCTTCAACATATGGTGTTGGGAAAATTGGACAGCCACATGCAGAAGAATGAAACTGGACCATTTCCTTACACCACACACAAAAATAGACTCCAAATGGTTGAAAGACCTCAATGTGAGACAGGAGTCCATCAAAATCCTAAAGGACAACACAGGCAGCAACCTCTTCGACCTCAGCCGCAGCAACTTCTTCCTAGAAACATCACCAAAGGCAAGGGAAGCAAGGGCAAAAATGAACTATTGGGACTTCATTGAGATGAAAAGCTTTTGCATAGTAAAGGAAACAGTCAACAAAACAAAAAGACAATAAAAGGAAAAGACAAAAGAATGGGAGAAGATATTTGCAAATGACATATCTGATAAAGGGCTAGTATCCAAAATCTATAAAGAACTTATCAAACTCAATACCCAAAGAACAAATGATCAATCAAGAAATGGGCAGAAGACATGAACAGATATTTTTCCAAAGAAGACATCCAAATGGCCAACAGACAGATGAAAAAGTGCTCAACATCGTTTGGCATCAGGGAAATCCAAATCAAAACGTCAATGAGATACCACCTCACACCAGTCAGAATGGCTAAAATTAACAAGTCAGGAAATGACAGATGTTGGCAGGGATGTGGAGAAGGGGAACCCTCCTCCACTGTTGGTGGGAATGCAAGCTGGTGTGGCCACTCTGGAAAACAGTATGGAGGTTCCTCAAAAAGTTGAAAATAGAGATACCCTATGACCCAGCAATTGCACTACTGGGTATTTACCCCAAAGATACAAATGTAGGGATCCGAAGGGGTATGTGCACCCTGATGTTTATAGCAGCAATGTCCACAATACCCAAACTATTAAAGAGCCAAGATGTCCATCGACAGATGAATGGATAAAGAAGATGTGGTATATATATACAATGGAATATTATGCAGCCATCAAAAGGAATGAAATCTTGCCATTTGCAGCCACGTGGATGGAACTGGAGGGTATTATGCTGAGTGAAATAAGTCAATCAGAGAAAGACATGTATCATATGATCTCACTGATATGAGGAATTCTTAATCTCAGGAAACCAACTGATGGTTCCTGGAGTGGTGGGGGTTGGAGGGATGGGGTGGCTGAGTGATAGACATTAGGGAGGGTGTGTGCTATGGTGAGCGCTGTGAATTGTGTAAGACTGTTGAATCACAGACCTGTACCTCTGAAACAAATAATACATTACATGTTAAAAAAAAAAAAAGGAGAAGAAGATAGCAGGAAGGGAAAAATGAAGGGGGGGGGG